>NW_025321800.1:20000-40000 GCF_019176455.1 Solea senegalensis | reverse complement strand
TCGGGAATAACTTTTACACAGATTATCGTATCAAACTCAAAATTAGTCAAACACTCAAAACACATGGTAAATGTCGCATGGTGTACGAGATAGTCGGCCATTTTAAACAGGAAGTGCCCTCTAACTTTATGCAGGGACGCCACTGAAAATAACTAGGACTGAAAATAACTAGGACTGAAAATAACTGGGACTGAAAATAACTAGTACTGAAAAAACCTAGTACTGAAAATAACTGGGACTGAAAATAACTAGTACTGAAAAGAACTAGGACTGAAAATAACTAGTACTGAAAATAAGTAGGACTGAAAATAACTAGCTGAAAATAACTGGGACTGAAAATAACTAGTACTGAAATAACTGGGACTGAAAATAACTGAGTACTAGAAAGAACTAGGACTGAAAATAACTAGTACTGAAAATAAGTAGGTACTGAAAACTAACTGAGTACTGAAAATAACTGGGACTGAAAATAACTGGGATGAACTAGTACTGAAAATAACTGGGACTGAAAATAACTAGTACTGAAAATAACTGGGACTGAAAATAACTAGTACTGAAAATAACAGGATAGAAATAACTAGTACTGAAAATAACTGAGGACTGAAAATAACTAGGACTGAAAAGAGGTACTGAAAATAACTGGGACTGAAAATAACTGGACTGAAAATAACTAGTACTGAAATAACTGGGACTGAAAAGCAGTACTGAAAATAACTGGGACTGAAAATAACTAATACTGAAAATAACTGGGACTGAAAATAACTAGGACTGAAAATAACTAGTACTGAAAATAACTGGGACTGAAAATAGCTAGGACTGAAAATACTGAAATAACTGGGACTGAAAATAACTAGTACTGAAAATGGGACTGAAAATAACTAGTACTGAAAATAACTGGGACTGAAAATAACTAGTACTGAAAATAACTGGGACTGAAAATAACTAGTACTGAAAATAACTGGGACTGAAAATAACTAGTACTGAAAATAACTAGGACTGAAAATAACTAGGACTGAAAATAGGTACTGAAAATAACTGGGACTGAAAATAACTAGGACTGAAAATAACTGGGGACTGAAAATAAAACTAAAAATAACTGAAAATAACTGGGACTGAAAATAACTAGGACTGAAAATAACTGGAAAACTGGGACTGAAAACTGAAAATAACTGGGACTGTGGGACTGAAAATAACTAGTACTGAAAATAACTAGACTGAAAATAACTGTGACTGAAAATAACTAGTACTGAAAGTAACTGAAAATGACTAGTACTGAAAATAACTAGTACTGAAAATAACTAGTACTGAAAATAACTAGGACTGAAAATGACTGAAAATAACTAGTACTGAAAATAACTACTGAAAATAACTAGTACTGAAAATAACTAGGACTAGAAATAACTGGACTGAAAATGACTGAAAATAACTAGTACTGAAAATAACTAGTACTGAAAATAACTAGGACTGAAAATGACTAGTACTGAAAATAACTGGGACTGAAAATGACTAGTACTGAAAATAACTGGGACTGAAAATAACTGGGACTGAAAATGACTGTACTGAAATAACTAGTACTGATAATAACTAGTACTGAAAATAACTAGGACTGAAAATGACTAGTACTGAAAATAACTAGGACTGAAAATGACTAGTACTGAAAATAACTAGGACTGAAAATGACTAGTACTGAAAATAACTAGTACTGAAAATAACTAGTACTGATAATAACTAGTACTAGAAAATAACTAGTACTGAAAATAACTGGGACTGAAAATGACTAGTACTGAAAATAACTAGTACTGATAATAACTAGTACTGAAAATAACTAGGACTGAAAATAACTAGTACTGAAAATAACTAGGACTGAAAATTACTAGTACTGAAAATAACTAGGACTGAAAATGACTGAAAATAACTAGTACTGAAAATAACTAGTACTGAAAATAACTAGGACTGAAAATGACTGGTGAAAATAACTAGTACTGATAATAACTGTAAAAAATAACTAGTACTGAAAATAACTAGTACTGAAAATAACTGGGAACTGAAATGACTAGTACTGAAAATAACTAGTACTGATAATAACTAGTACTGAAAATAACTAGGACTGAAAATAACTAGTACTGAAAATAACTAGGACTGAAAATTACTAGTACTGAAAATAACTAGTACTGAAAATAACTAGTACTGAAAATAACTAGTACTGAAAATAACTAGTACTGAAAATAACTAGGACTGAAAATGACTAGTACAGCAAGCGTTGAATGAACGGCATATGAACCCGTTCAGAACCACTTGCAGTACGAGTGTGTTCATTGTTTGTGTAAATGTTTTCATTTATTATTAAATACTAATACTTTGCTGCATGGGTTTGTATTTATCTTTAAACACAAACATTAACACCATCATCACATTCATCACTTCATGCTGTTTTAAGCTTTAACTAAAAATGAATTCATGTTTTCATAAGTGGTGATTCAGCACTTGTTCATTAGCTTTCTAAACACTTGAATATTCTATGAATTCAAACGTTAATCAATCTGCGTAAATGATTACGATGTTCATTAATGTAACAAAAGTTAATCCTTGTCATTTATTTCACTTTTATTTTATTAGTTTACACAAACTGAGGTTAAATGATTTATTAATAATTCATCATTCAGACATTCATGTAAATATGAATTGTAGATTAAAGACGTGTGTGTGTGTGTGTGTGCCACACTGACAGAAAAAAGACGTGTGTTGCAGATTTAATCTCATCTTGTTTCATATATGTTTTGCAGCATTAGCATTAAAACACAGTGAAACAGGATCAGCAGTGTGTGTGTGTGTGTGTGTGTGTGTGTGTGTCAGCAGTTAATCTGCATAATAAATCAACAGATTTTCATTTGGCTTTAAAAGAACAGCCGTGCTGTGACAGTGATGTTGATCCTCAGTGTGAGTTTGTGAAGTTTGGTCACGCTACAGCAGATTATAGTGTGTGTGTGTGTGTGTGTGTGTTTACATGTGATTATATGTGTAACACACACACGAGACGTGAACCAAGACAAAGAACATCAGTGAAAATATGACTATTTTAACCAAAAGACGTGTAATAACATCTGTGTCACATGATCACGTCTTTATCTCACTGTGAGACTGACTTTATAAACCACACACACACACACACACACACACACACACACACGCGCGATGAAATAATGATGTTTGATGAAAACGCTGCAAGGGTGAAGGTGGAGTTCACCTGTGTGGCCTGAAGGTGTCGCTGTTCATGATAAAACACTGACACAATCATCTGCTCTGACTGACACGCTCTGATTCGCTGCTCCTCTGGGCCCACCTTCATGGGGTGGGGCTGTGGCACTAGGGGGTGGAGGCACCTTGCTGGCAGCACTTTTAGTGTGTGTGTGTGTTTGATTGGACGTGTTTTTGTGGAAGCAGAATCTGATTAATAACAGCTCACTATTTGGCAGTGATTTTGTTTGTGGATGTATAGAACAGCTCAGTATTTGGCAGTTGATTTAAATGTATTTAAATAACTTATTGAACTCATAAACGATATAGAATAAAGTGAGTCACAAATAAAAAAAATAGAAATAAACTGAAGAATAAAGAAATCAAAACGGCGACTTCTGGTTATGGCGCCCAAGGAGAAGGACGTGTTAGCATCGTTCTGCTAAAAACTACTGCTCACGCACAAACACAGTGCCCTAACCCACGGTAAGAAAGAAGAGGGAAAAACACAGCAAGATAAGCTAACCCGAACAAAACACAAAAGAGGAAGAACGAGCCACCATTCAAACAGACGGAGCTATTTGACTACAAAGCTAACACCAGTGTGGCTACGCTAGACGCTAATATAGAGCCAGCAGATGGAGAGCCGGCAGTTGGCAAAAAAGATAAAGTTGACCAAGTTTCGGCCATGTTGGGCTCAGTAAAGATGAGATTGCTACAATGAAAACAGGTTTCACCATAACAACTTGACAACATAACATAACATTACATGTCATTTATCAGACTTACGATAACTTAAGATAACATTACATGTCATTTAGCAGACTTACGATAACTTAACATAACATTACATGTCATTTAGCAGACTTACGATAACTTAACATAACATTACATGTCATTTAGCAGACTTACGATAACTTAACTTAACATAACATGTAATTTATCACTTCGATAACTTAACATAACATTACATGTCATTTATATCATTTTGTCATTTAGCAGACTTACGATAACTTAACATAACATTACATGTCATTTAGCAGACTTACGATAACTTAACATAACATTACATGTCATTTATCAGACTTACGATAACTTAACATAACATTACATGTCATTTAGCAGACTTCACGATAACAACATAACATTACATGTCATTTATCAGACTTCGATAACTTAACATAACGTTACATGTCATTTTATCAGACTTACGATAACTTAACATAACATTACATGTCATTTCATTTAGCAGACTTACGATAACAACATTACATGTCATTTATCAGACTTACGATAACTTAACATAACATTACATGTTTATCAGACTTACGATAACTTAACATAACATTACATGTCATTTTATCAGACTTACGATAACATAATAACATTACATGTCATTTAGCAGACTTTAACATTTAGCAGACTTCGATAACTTAACATAACATTACATGTCATTTATCAGACTTACGATAACTTAACATAACATTACATGTCATTTATCAGACTTACGATAACTTAACATAACATTACATGTCATTTATCAGACTTACGATAACTTAACATAACATTACATGTCAGTTATCAGACTTACGATAACTTAACATAACATTACATGTGACTTCATAACTTAAGATAACATTACATGTCATTTACCAAACTTACAATAACTTAACATAACAGGGGCCGTGCTATACCTCCCACGTGACCGTGCTATACCTCCCGCGTGACCGTGCTATACCTGAGCCTGCTCCCGTGACGTGCTATATCTCCCATGTGACCGTGCTATACCTCCGTGACCGTGCTATATCTCCCCGCGTGACCGTGCTATACCTCCAGACCGCTATACCTGACCCCATATCTCCCACGCGTGACCGTGCTATACCTCCCGTGCTATACCTCCGGCGTGACTGTGCTATATCTCCCCGCGTGACCGTGCTATATCTCCCATGTGACCGTGCTATGTGACCGTATCTCCCCATGTGAGTGCTATATCTCCCATGTGACTATATCTCCCTTGACCGGTTATATCTCCCGTATGTGACCGTGCTATATCTCCCATGTGACCGTGCTATACCCTCCCTATGTGACCGTGCTATATCTCCCATGATGCTATACTCCCTTGAGTGCTATACCTCCCACGTGCTATACCTCCCGCGGACCATGTGCTATATCTCCCATGTGACCGTGCTATATCTCCCATGTGACCGTGCTATACCTCCCATGTGACATATCTCCCATGTGACCCGTGCTATACCTCCCATGCGACGTGCTATATATACCTCCCATGTGACCGTGCTATACTCCCATGTGACGGTGCTATATCTCCCATACCCTGTGACCGTGCTATACCTCCCATGTGACCGTGCTATCTCCCATGTGACCGTGCTATATCTCCCATGTGACCGTTATACCTCCCATGTGACCGTGCTATACCTCCCATGTGATGTGACCGTGCTATATCTCCCATGTGACGTGCTATATCTCCCCATGTGACCCGTGCTATACCACCTCCCATGTGACCGTGCTACCGTGCCCATACCTCCCATGTGACCGTGCTATCTCCCATGTGACCGTGCTATATCTCCCATGTGACCGTGCTATGTGACGTGCTATATCTCCCATGTGACCGTGCTATACCTCCCACGTGACCGTGCTATATCTCCCATGTGACCGTGCCCTCCCATGTGACCGTGCTATATCTCCCCATGTGACCCCCACCCATGTTCCCATGTGCCGTGTGCTATATCTCCCATGTGACCGTGCTATACCTCCCATGTGACCGTGCTATATCTCCCATGTGACCGTGGAGGCCTGTAATGATTGGGCTGCACAGTTGAGATCTTTGATGTTTTATTACACAAATCATTCTCCACATATGGAAAGCCAAGGGTTAAGTTTAGAACTCTCTACATACTTCGTCCAATATGGGGCAACCAATTGTTTGTAACTGGGAGATGTGACGCAGTATTTCACATATGGAAAACCAAAGGACCGAGAAGGATTCAACATTTGTATTTGCTCAAATCAGACACGTTCATGTGTTCAGGAGTTGCAAGACAGATTGAAGACCAGAGCAACGTACTGACAAAACCGACTCAATCGATTCTAGAGGAAATGATGACAAGAGATAGTCGAGGAAAAGGTGCAATATGACAGATTTATAATGTGATGATGTCATACAGTAAACCTAAAGCTTGGAATGACATGCGCCTCAGATTGATCCAGTTCAAATGGTTAATATGGATTTATTATTATTTATTATTAACCCTTTATTGAACCTGTGTGTGTGTGTGTGTGTGTGATGCCTCTGGTCACTGTCCTCACAGTAGGAGACGCTGCACACTGTCCACTCTCACACACATACTCACAGACACACACACAAACACACACACACACACACACCAAATAATCATGTTCCCTGTCGAGGCTGATATAAATCTGTACGGACCCAATTAAAGATGGCCTTCAGCGTGTCACACACACACACACACACACACACACACACACACACACACACACACACACACACACACACACACACACTGTTGTTGCCGCTCGTGTAAAAATAAAAACAGTGGAAAAAAGTCTTGAAAAACATTTTTATATTTAGATTTTTAGAAACACACACATACACACACGTGTGTGCGTGATCATGTGACCTGAAGTTAAAGGTGCAGAGTGAATTTCTATACATTCAACAGTGAAGATCATCATGTGATCAGCGAGCATGAAAACATGAATTTACTTAAAGTGGAAAAGAAACAAAATGACAGAAAAGAAAGAATTTTAAATCACAACAAAATCTAATGATTTCATTACAATAATTATTATTATCACGAGTCATGTGACAAAGATGGCGTCTCGTTTTGTTTAAACGTCTTCAAACAGGCCAGACGAGTCGATTGCAGACACACACACACACACACACAAACACAGGAAACAAAGGAACAATAATAACAATGATCCTAAGCCCCGCCCCCTCCTCCTCTCAAACTTGATGGTTGTTGAACTTATTTTTAGTGTCACATGACGACGTGTCCCCGCCCACACACAGACACGCCACTGACCCCGCCACCGGTCATTGTCTATACGACTGCATGTCAACGCCGCCGCCGCCGCGCTTTGGCAGGTTTCCACTCCAATCTGTAATCTGTGGGTGAAGTACACAATCTGAAGTGACTGGATTATTCTAGCACACACACACACACACACACACTGTGCCAGACGGTAACGTTGTGACCTCGCGCTCGACAAAGAAAACGATAAATGAGTGATTTGGGATTAAATGAGTTGTGTGTGTGTGTTGTCGTGTTGTTGCGTATGTGTTGTCGTGCAGTTGTAGGTCAGTGTGAGTGTCACAGGCGGCCGCTTCTGTTCACTTTAATTATTTTAATTAAACTTTGATTTCTGTGAGTCGTGAGACGCGGTGGAGACGGCGGCAATGGCGGCCTGAGTGTGTGTGTGTGTGTGTTTGTGCGTGCTACGCCCTGCTGAACAGACTGAACTCAAACACCATGTCAAGGTCTTAAAGGCATCAATCCCTCAAACTGAGTCACAGACGCCGCCGCGGTGGTGATGGCGGCGATGATGGCGAGGAGGAGGGGGAGGAGACTGTCCCGCGGTTCAAACACGCTCTAATAATTTTGTCTTCCTGAAAGAAAGAGAGACAGAACAGGAAGAGGTGTCTTCACAGAAGTCCAGGGAGAGGCGTGGACGTGCTGAGGACCTGGGGGCGTGTCCACAGTCCGTCATGCGTGCGTTAAAGCGACAGTCGCGGTCTCGGCGCCGCCGCGGGACGACGAGTGAAGTTGGACAGGATTCACGAGGAGACGTCGCCGAGAGGAGCTTGGACTTGTGACTCACTGACGCGCCAAAGGCCAACAGCCCCGCCCACCGCCGCCATCTTGTTTTTGTCTTCTTTTAGAAATTCTTTTTTCCCCCATGACCGAGACGCCATGTTTGTTTGTTTTCAGCTCATTTACAATGAAAGTCGTTTTTAGATTTAACGTAAAAGTGTAAAATAATTTAAGGCTGAAGCAGAGTGAAGAAAATAAAAAAGAAAGATTCAAAGAAAAAACCAGCTCCTGTTGTTGTTGTTGTTGTTGTTCTTCTTCTTCTTCTTCTACTACTGACGCTGAACACGCTCGAAGTTCATGCATCGACCCTGAAAAACACACAGAATTATTATTATTATTATGTGTAATATTGTTGTTATTATAATTATTATTTGTATTATTGTTATTATTATTGTTATTACATTTTATTATTGTTGTTATTATAATTATTATTGTTATTTGTATTGTTATTGTTATTATATTTTATTATTGTTATTATTTGTAATATTGTTATAATTATTATTGTTATTTTTCAGATTGTTATTATTATTATTATTGTTATTACTATTATAATTATTCTTTTTATTATTGTTATTATTATTATTACATTTTATTATTGTTGTTATTATAATTATATTGTTATTTGTATTGTTATTATATTTTATTATTGTTATTATCTGTAAAATTGTTATAATTATTATTGTTATTTTTCAGATTGTTATTATTATTATTATTGTATTATTGTTATTACTATTATAATTATTCTTTTTATTATTGTTATTATTATTACATTTTATTATTGTTGTTATTATAATTATATTGTTATTTGTATTGTTATTATATTTTATTATTGTTATTATTTGTAATATTGTTATAATTATTATTGTTATTTTTCAGATTGTTATTATTATTGTTATTATTATAAGTATTATTTTTATTATTATTGTTATTTTCATCATTTCATGTTTGAATTAAGTAAAAAATGCATCATATTTAATAAATAAGATGAATCAGAAATCAATCAGATTAAAGTGAATCAATATTCAGAAATAACGATTAAGTAAAATTATGAATTTAACAAAAACAAAAAGTGTATAATAATAATAATAATAAATAATACTTTAATAATAAACAAATATACATTAAATGGATAAATGAACAGATTGTGTGTGTGTGTGTGCAGCTGCATGTTGAACAACACACTGACACCAAGAGGGCGCTCTGACACAGAGAATGTCCACACACACGTTTGTATAGCATTCACAGTGAGGACATTCCCTAACCCTAACCATCACAACTAAGTGCCTAAACCTGACCTTTAACCCTGACCTTAAACCAAAACCTGACCCTGATTCTAAACCTAAAACCAGGTCTTAACCCTGAAAAAGACATTTTTAGATCAGAAAGTGACATTCAGCACTTTATATTCTCAACGTCTCTCTGTGTAAATAATGTAACATATATATGTGTGTGTGTGTATATATATGTGTACTGTATATATGTATACATATACATATATACACATAGTGTATATATGTATACATATACATATATACAGTAGATACATATATGTGTGTGTATATATACCAAGTGTATATATGTATACATATACATACTGTATATACAGTATATACATATATATGTGTGTGTATATACACATAGTGTATATATGTATACATATACATATATACACACATATATATGTGTGTATATATGTATATATACACACATATATGTGTGTATATACTGTATATGTATATGTTTAAAAATAGAGCGGACCTTCTTTATCCATTCCTTGTATGTGTTCACATACTATAGTCATACATACTACAGAATCGCCAATAAAGCTGATTCTGATCAAACAAAATGTCCTCACAAAGATACAAGAACACACACACACACACACACTCGGTCTGATCTGTTCAATTTTTCAGGAAATGACGTGAAAAACTGTCGACTCAGCAAAAACAAACCTCTGTGATAACGTTTTATGTTTAATTTTATAAAATAAAATAAATGTTTCTTGTTTAAATCATGGGTTGTACTTTCAGAAGAAGAAGAAGAAGCAGAAGCAGAAGCAGAAAAAGAAGAAGAAGCAGCAGAAGAATGGCGGTGGTTTTATCTTCCATCTGGACTAAAGTGCACAAACACGTGGAGGATTTGGAGTTATAATCCAGCTGAAAGATGCTTCTTTTGCAGAGATAATCTCGAGGATTTGAAAGATTTGATCATCACAGCAGACTTTTCTTCTTCTTCTGTCACTTTAACAGTAGCTTAGTTAATCAGAGGATTAGTTAAACTAACAAACACACTCTGATCAAACTCAACACACCACATCTCCTCTACATGCACCTGGACCCAGACCCAGACCCGGACCACTTTACAGAACACGTCCACAGCAGAGACAAGAACAACAAATTCACCCGTGAGGTTAAAGTCAATACCTGGACCTTCTGAGACTGTGCTGTGAACACCCACAGGGACCAGAACCTGCTGTTTGACAAACTCAGTGTCATTGAACGTCAGAAGTCAACACCTGTGTGAGAGCTGAGATTATTTACACTCACATGCTCGTGAATCATCTTTAAATGTTTAAATGTCAAACTGAAGTTATTTATGACGCAGTAAACTAACGAGGAGGGAACGCGGTGGAGACGTGGACATAAAACATGACACTGACTTTACTTATCACACACACACAGTAGATAGTGGAGTTATTAGTGTGAGTACAGTAAAGTCTCACGCACTCGATCTGTCGAACTGACTCAGAGATTCTGTCCTGAAATCCCAACGGACTCTGAAGGCAACGCTGCGCACACACACACACACACACACACACACACACACGTCGGTGTCTCTGCAGCTTCATTAGCAGCAGTTACATCATCTGTGGTGAAAACGTCACTTGTCATCAGAGGATTCATTCTTTATCACAGAGACAGAGGAACCTTCACAGACCTGCTCACACGGTTACCACCTCCTCCACTCAATGTGAGGAAGCAGTGGAGCAGAACAGAGTGTGTGTTGGTGAGTAATGAAAACACTGGAGAACAGCTGACAGAACAGAGAACAGCTGAGAGAACAGCCGAGAGAACAGAGAACAGCTAAGAGAACAGCTGAGAGAACAGCTAAGAGAGCTGAGAGAACAGCTAAGAGAACAGCTGAGAGAACAGAGAGAACAGCTAAGAGAACAGCTGAGAGAACAGCTGAGAGAACAGCAAGAGAACAGAGAACAGCAGAGAAAACAGCTGAGAGACAGAGAATAAGAGAGAACAGCTGAGAGAACAGAGACCAGCCGAGAGAACAGAGAACAGCAGAAAACAGCTGAGAGAACAGAGAACAGCTAAGAGAACAGAGAACAGCAGAGAAAACAGCTGAGAGAACAGAGAATAGCCGAGAACAGCTGAGAGAACAGCTGGGAGAACAGAGAGAGAGAACAGAGAACAGCAGAGAAAACAGCTGAGAGAACAGCTGAGAACAGCTAAGAGAACAGCTGAGAGAACAGAGAACAGCAGAGAAAACAGCTGAGAGAACAGCGAATAGAGAACAGCAGAGAAAACAGCTGAGAGAACAGAGAATAGCCAGAGAACAGCTGAGAGAACAGCTGGGAGAACAAAGACCAGCCGAGAGAACAGAGAACAGCAGAGAAAACAGCTGAGAGAACAGAGAACAGCTAAGAGAACAGAGAACAGCCGAGAGAACAGCTGGGAGAACTGGCACTCGCAGAACTCCAGACTGTTCACTGTCCTCGCTCCCAAATGGTGGAACGAGCTCCCCATCGACATCTGAACAGCTGAAAGTCTCCACATCTTCCGCCACCGACTAAAACACATTTCTTGCGACTCTACCTCGACTAAGACGACGACGACAACAACAAAAACAAAAAAGAACACGTATACATGGCGCTTGTGACGAGCTCTTCATAGTTTGTTCTACTTGAAGCTCTTACTTACTTCTCGCTCTTATTTGTACCCACATGTTAATAAAAGCACTTTTGTAAGTGGCTTTGGATAAAAGCGTCTGCTAAATGACATGTGATGTAAAAAAACAGCGAACAGTGGTGTCCTACACTAGTGGTCCCCAACCCCCGGGCTGCGGACCGGTACTGGTCCGTGGGTCAATTCTGAACGTTTTATCTTAGAGAATTACAGGATTCTCTCTGCCACGTCTGTCTGTCTGTCTGTCTGTCTGTCTGTCAGGACGCTCGCCTCAGTCACTAACCGCTGCGCTCAGTGTCGTCATTGCGAGGACGCTGCTAATAAAGTTGCACATTCTCATGGTGGATTCACATTTATTATTATAGTTAGAAAAGCATTTTATTTTGTTGTACTTTTACATTAAAGGCCGGTCCGCTCATTTAGACTACTAACTATTACTAACTATTAACTAACTATTATTACTACCCTAACACGTTTTTATGAATCTGTGAAATGAACGAGTGAAGGTGTTTAACCAAACACAACCTCATCATTATCATATTTACATGTTTATTCATAAACGTGATCAAGTGAACAACCTTCACTACACATTACATTCATGAAAACACAACATGAGCGGCTGAATTAAATATTCACTGTGAACATATTCACCACATTCACCACATCATACACACACACGCACACACACACAGCGCTGACGTTAACAATAATCTCATGTAATTAAAGCTCTCGTTGAACGCTTTGATTTTAATATGTGAAAAAAACTGTGCTCTGACCAGTCTGAGGCATTCTGGGAAATAAAAGACGACATGAGTTCACATCGTATCAGGAGGAGGAGGAGGAGGAGGAGGAGGAGGAGGAGGGGAGGGGAGGGGAGGGGAGGACTTGCAGGTACTCAGCCAGAGTCGACCACTCCAAACACAACAACACACATCAGCTAATGGAGAGGAAGAGGGACGGGTGTGTGTGTGTGTGTGTGTGTGTGTGTGTGTCTGTCTGTCTGTCTGTGTAAATGTAAATGAATAAATATTAAATTATAATATTAAAATATCTGTTTATTATTTTTTACCTTTGAACACAAACATGTTTTAATCTACAATTATTAGCTTTAAAGAACAAATAAAAATGTGTTTTTTACTTTAATACAATAATTCATTATAATTCCTGTCATTTGTTTAGATTTAAATCAGCAGTATGAATGTTTATGTGTTTATGTGTCATTTATTATCACATTAACTTCTGTTTAAAATCAATTCTGATTGTGATTTGTCAGGCGTTATTCCAACAATCAAACATCTGACGAAACACATTGTAGATATTTTCATTTAAATATTAGTAACAGCAGATGAAAGGATTATATTTATATGAATATTTCATCAAAACATCTGTAGAATAACACGTGTGTGTGTGTGTGTGTGTGTTCAGAAATCTGATGATGACATTAAATCATCATTGATTCATAAACATGTTTGTTTTGCTGTTGTTGGAAAATCAATCTCAAATAACAGAGACATTTAAAAATAAAAATAAGTCTTTTTGTCTCCAACAAACAACTGTGTGTGTGTGTGTGTCACTCATCTGTCCTACTTTTCCTCTGTTCATGTACAACTAAACAACTAATCTGGTTAACAAGAGAGAGCAGGTCGTAGTTAAAGCTGTCACTTCTGTGTGTGTGTGTGTGTGTGTGTGGTGGGAGGGGTCAGTGGGTGAATGGGGGGGTCAGCTGCTACTTGTTAAGACTAACAAGGTCGTCCAGTGAGAGGACTAATGAGGACTAATGAGGCTCAGGGTTCATTCAGCAGACCTCTCTTAAACCCTAAAAAAAAGCTCTAAAAACTCAGTCAAAACAGTAACAACAACAACTTTATCTTTAACTAAACAACTTTATCTTTAACTCAACAGTCTAACCAGCAACAATAACAACTTATCATTAACTAACCAGACGAGTCCAGCTCGATACGAGCATCCAAATAAGAACGGTCTATTGAAGGGTTACTAGTCCTGGGAGATACTCACAAAGTCCAAATACAATCAACCAACTTTAACCAACCTCAACCAACCTCAATCAACCAACCAACTTCAATCAACCAACCTCAATCAACCAACCAACTTCAACCAACCTCAATCAACCAACCTCAATCAATCAACGTCAACCAATCTCAATCAATCAATCAACCAACCTCAATAAATCAAATTCAACAATTGTCACCATCATCTTCATCACTGGTCTTCTTTGATCTCTGCTTCTCCAGATGTTTGGTGTTCTTTAATTATATATTTATATGTATATATATATATATACATATATATACGTATATATATATATATATATATATATTTATATATATATATATATATATATATATATATATATATACATATATATATATACATATATGTACGTATATATCCTATACAAACACATCCACATACATATATCCACATACATATGTGTATATATGTATGTGGATGTATATTTATACATATATATACATATATACATATACATATACATATATAGGAGTGAGGAAGATGGCGGAGCGCATGGACGCAGTGGCTCGGTGCTTTGTATGGAAGTGTGTGTTAGTTTTGTTTACCTTGACGTCTACATTCAGAACAACATCTACAACTGGCCTGAACTTCTTAGGATCGGTTATAGCAACGAGAGAAGCGTTACAACAGAGTTTCTCCGTTTCCACGACATCCCGGCAGACATAGCGAGGAGTCCCGGCTCCCCATGGATCATCACCCCCACAGGCAGGCGACGGAGACGGCGAAGGGAGAGGAAGCAAAAGCGAGGCCGCAGGGCTGGCGTGCTAGCGAAGCTACGGAGGCAGCCTGTTAAACCACTGCTTCCGAGTGCTTTCCTCACCAACGCCAGATCCCTAATCAACAAAATCGGCGAACTGAGGCTACAGGTGGCGACCAACAACATTGTCAAGAACAGCTGCATTCTGCTGATCACAGAATCCTGGCTCCACTCGTCGATTGCGGACTCCGCTATCGAGCTAACAGGCTACACGGTCAGGACCAGCGACTAGCAGCCAGCAGAACACGTGCACATCATCGCGGGGGACTTTATTCATGTGGATTTAAAACCAGCGCTCCCCAAATTCCACCAGCACGTGAAGTGTGCCACCAGAGGAGCCACACTGGATAAGGTCTTCACGAACATTAAGCACGGCTACAGGGCTAAACCATTACCACACCTGGGCCAGTCTGACCACGTATCACTCTTCCTGATCCCGGCATACACCCCACTCAGGAAAACTGCTCCCACCACTACAAAGACAGTTAAAACCTGGCCAGAGGGAGCCTCCCAGCAGCTACAGGACTGTTTCAGGAGGACCGACTGGGGCATTTTTGAACACCCAGACCTGGAGGTGTTCAGTGACAGTGTGCTGAGCTACATTAAACACTGCACAGACACTGTTACAGTTGAGAAACACATCCACTCCTGTGGTAATGAAGGGTTTCGAGAAGCTCATCAGGAACCACCTCATGACCTTCACCCCCCCCCTCGTTCAACACACACCAGTTTGCCTACAGAGCTACCAGGTCTACAGAGGACGCCGTGACCACTGCTCTCCATGCTGCCCTGTCCCATCTAGAACATCAGGGGAGCTATGCACGGATGCTCTTTATAGACTTTAGCTCTGCCTTTAACACCATCCTCCCCCACAGACTGGTGACCAAGCTGTCGGACATTGGACTACCACACTCCACCTGCCTCTGGATTAAGGACTTTCTGACAGAGCGCATCCAGAGAGTCAGAGTGGGCCCCCACCTCTCCACAGCCATCAGCCTCAGCACTGGCTCACCACAGGACTGTGTGCTGAGCCCCCTCCTTTACACACTCTACACCCACGACTGCACCCCGACCCACCACAGCAACGCCATCGTCAAGTTCGCTGACGACGCCACAGTAGTGGGGCTCATCTCATGGGAGGATGAGGAGGTGGAGCGACTGATAGCCTGGTGCCGCGACAACAACCTGCTCCTGAACACAACCAAGACCAAGGAGCTGGTTGTTGACTTCAGGAAAAAGAGACACAACATCCGGCCACTCCACATCTGTGGTCTGTGTGGACAGGGTCTCAGACTGATCAGACTTGAAAAAAGACTCTACTTCCTGAGGGTTCTCAGGAAAGACAACATTGCAGAGAAACTTCTGTTGTCCTTCTACCGCAGCACTGTAGAGAGCATCCTGAGCTGCTGCCTCTGTGCACGGTTCTCCAGCTGCACAGTAGCACGGAGGAAAGAGCTCCAGAGGGTCATACGGAAGATCTGCACAACTCCCACTGCCTCAAGAGTGCTGCTAGCATCCTCCAAGATCCCTCTCACCCCAGACAAGGACTGTTTGAACGTCTACCCTCAGGCGGACGTTTCAGGTGCATAAGGACACGCACAAAACGACTTATAAACAGCTTCTACCCGTCAGCCATACCTCTGCTAAATGCTGCTAAATAAACATGTGCAATAATTCAGTGCCACTACAGTGCAATATGATAATATTCTCTTTCATTCATTCATCCATTTCATTCATAGTATTGTATTTCTATTTGTATTTCTTTTACATATTTTTTTTACTTTTTCTTTCTTTCTTGTACGTAATTCCATACCAGCACTGAATGTGGACACTTTCAAATTTCGTTGAAAATGAAAATAAAGTTTTCTGATTTCCGATTTCTGACGCTTCTTTTATCCAAAGTGACTTACAATAAGTGCATTTAAACATTTGGGTACAAACAAGTGCTAGAAGTAAGTAAGAACTTCAAGTAAGCACATATATATATATATATATATACATACACGTATATATACATATATGTATTACTTTTTTGGTTCTTTGTTTAATTTTCCATGTTTCTTGTTTTATTTTGTAGTTCTCCTTTGTTTGATGTCAGAGATATAAAAAGATTATATCTTATATCTTTTATTTTGCTGGTGTGTCAGCTAATTAAGCCCCCCTTCATTTATTCCGGTTTGATTCTAATTATGTGTTCATCACAGAATCTCACGCTCTGTGGTTTCACATGAATGTCATTTATTTCTCATTAAAGTCTTTTATTGTGAAATGGGTTTTCTCTCTGAACACAGGTTTCTGTGAGTGTCACAGTCGCAGCCATAACAATGTTACATTAAAATTAGATAACAAATTATTTCTTTCTGTGTTTCGATCCACAATTTTCATTTTGGTTCATCCCTACTATGAATGGATGAAAGAATCCACACATGAATGGATTAGAATTATTGTTATTATTATTATTTTTGTTATTATTATTAGTAGTAGTATTATCGTTATTATTATCATAAATCAATCAATCATTAGTTTCAGACCTAGTTTGTCTTATAATAAAGTTAGTGATTCATTTAGTAATTGATTAATAGTTGATTTTGAGATTTCTGTGGAGCTTTTTAACGCTCACTGATGCATCATTCATTCATTCATCCAGAGACAGACACAGACTGAGTCAGAACAAGGCCACCTCCCCCTCCTCTACCTGCTGTCCCTGGTGGACGGTGCTAACTTGGCTCTGAAGTGCCTCGGCATCTCTCCCTCCCTCCCTCCCCTCCCTCCCCTCTCTCCCTCCCCTCTCCCCTCACATGTGTGTATTTGTGCCTGGGGCGAGTTGGGCGCTGCAGCTGTGTCCACCCCGCTCTACCTTTGGTGTTGGACGCCCTCAGGCAGGAAGAGAAAAACTGTTTCACTGTGGTTTCCTGTCTCTGCGTCTGCTGACAATCCAGCAGGCTGGGGGGCAGCACTTAGGGAGGGGGAGGGAGGGGGAGGGGTCAGCGGCGTGGACACCCACCTCCCTGAGCTGATCAGATGTCTGCACTAACCTGTTTCCTCACACCTGTACGAGTCTATGTAAACCATCACACACTCACTGCCCCCCCTCACCCTCTGCCTCACACACTGAAGCTGCCAGAGGACACTTCACACTGTTCAAGTCAAGTTTAGACAAAAGACAAAAACCACAACAAGCTTCAGAAAATAACTCAAACTTCAAGAATAAAGATATTTCAATTATAATAATCTACACATTATATAGAATCTATACATGATATGGATCCTATACATTATATGGATCCTATACATTATATAGAATCCATACATTATATGGATCCTATACATTATATAGAATCTATACATGATATGGATCCTATACATTATATAGAATCTATACATGATATGGATCCTATACATTATATAGAATCCATACATGATATGGATCCTATACATTATATAGAATCTATACATGATATGGATCCTATACATTATATGGATCCTATACATTATATAGAATCCATACATTATATGGATCCTATACATTATATAGAATCTATACATGATATGGATCCTATACATTATATAGAATCTATACATGATATGGATTCTATAGATTATATAGAATCCATACATGATATGGATCCTATACATTATATAGAATCTATACATGATATGGATCCTATACATTATATAGAATCCATACATTATATGGATCCTTTACATTATATAGAATCCATACATGATATGGATTCTATAGATTATATAGAATCTATACATTATATGGAATCCTATACATTATATAGAATCTATACATTATATGGATCCTATAGTTATATGGATTCAATACATTATATGGATTCTATACATTATATAGAATCTATACATTATATGGATCCTATACATTATATAGAATCTATTGATTCTATACATTATGTAGAATCTATACATTATATGGATGCTATACATTATATAGAATCTATACATTATATGGATTCTTTACATTATATAGAATCTATACATTATAAAGTATCTATACATTATAGATTCTATAGATTCTATAGAATCTATAGATTCTATAGAATCTATACATTATAAAGAATCTATACATTACATGGATTCTATACATTATATGGATCCTATACATTATATAGAATCTATACATTATATGGATTCTCCTATACATTATATAGAATCTATTGATTCTATAGATTATATAGAATCTATAGATTATATAGAATCTATACATTATAAAGTATCTATACATTATAGATTCTATACATTATATAGAATCTATAGATTATATAGAATCTATACATTATAAAGGATCTATACATTATAGATTGTATACCTTATATAGATTGTACTCTCTCACACACACACTGACCTGATCTGCAGACGTTGGTCTCATGAGTGAAACTCTGTGATACTGTCGTCGCAGCAGAGCACACACAGCATCCAGACGACCCTGAACAAACACACACATCCATTAGTATTAGTATTATAACCAGCAGGTAACCAGGTAACTAGCAGGTAAGTGCTCACCTTGATGGGCGTGTACCACTTGTGTTGGGGCTGCTGCTGAACTGGAGCTGGATTTCTAGGACGCTGGACCATGGGTTCATCTGTTTCCTCTGGAACTGTCACCACAGCGTTCTTAGCTTTCTCCAGCCGAGCCCCCTCCTCTGTGGAACCTTTCTCCCCCCAACGCACCTGAACACACACACAAAACACACCTGAACACACCTGAACACACACCTGAACACACACCACACAACACAGACACCTGATCTTCTGGTCTTGTTCTTCTTCTTCTCCACAAACAGGAGCAGGAGCTTCAGAGATGAAGAGTGTCCTAACCTTAACCCAGGAAAACAGAGAGACAAGCAGCAGCAGCAGCATCAGCATCATCATCATCATCATCAGCAGCATCATCATCATCAGCATTATCATCAGCATCATCATCATCATCATCATCAGCATCATCATCATCATCATCATCATCATCATCATCAGCAGCAGCATCATCATCATCAGCAGCAGCATCATCAGCAGCATCAGCATTATCATCATCATCATCAGCATCAGCATCATCATCATCATCAGCAGCAGCATCAGCAGCAGCATCATCATCATCATCATCATCAGCAGCAGCAGCATCATCAGCAGGATTCTGGGAAATCCCTGCAACTTCCTCCAGGA
>NW_025321800.1:0-15000 GCF_019176455.1 Solea senegalensis | reverse complement strand
TTCCTCAAACATGTCTACATTTAAATAAAAAAACCTTCCTTCATATGAAACAGGAAGTTTGTTAGCAACAGATCAACGACTGAATATTACCACAGGAGATGATGATGATGATGATGGTTATCATTATATGATTATAATGATCATTAATAATGATCATTATTAGCATTATATTATGATATATATACATATATATATATATGATATATTATGATGATTATAATTCTTACTGCACGTCATGTAACACGTCTTATGAAAATAAAGTGTTGATGTTAGAATGAGGACAAACACTGAGGGCGCCACACGGTGGCTCAGTGGAGGGTCAACAGTTAGACAGTTCAGACCCTGGTTTGACACCAGGCTGTTTTTTTTTTGTTTTTTTTAAATTATCTTTTTATTTAGAAAGGCAGATTTACATCTCATACAATAAATACAACCTTAGTCATTCAAGGTCATAGGAAAGGATGGATTTGTCCACAGACCACTTCTGATCTAGTGGAGAACAATAACAGAACGAGCGCAAACAAGACATCACATAAGAAAGAGGGCACGAGTTCAGTCAAAGGAAATCACATCACATACTCAGTCCATTTGGACCACATTGAGGGAGAACATGAATCCATAATCCATAATCCATAACATGAATCCATAGACAATTCCAATCCATTCATCAATGGTGGGTGGTTCAGTAGAGTCAGCAGTATTTTGTCTCCTTGCCCAAATGTTTCACAGTTTCACATTGAAACGGAATGTTTACATTAAACACATGTTTCATATGTTTGTGAAAGATGATCCCAGTGAGGTCTTATTGCCATATGAACGTGGTTTGGCTCCATTCCACCCACAAAGTCTCCAACAAGCGTCCCCGTTGCCCTGATGTCTTTTCTGAAGAGGTGAAAGGTTTGAGCCGGTCGAGAATCATTGTTGGTTTCTCCCAGCTCTCCTGTGTGATCATTACCTTTCCTTCTTTTCTGTTCTTTATTGTGTATTCTCTTGTTTAGATAGTTGTATGGCATTATAGAACTTGGAGATCATGTTGTTGCCTGATGATAAAAATACCTCCATCAGCCCTGACTCACCTTTTCCTAACAGCTCTTAACAGATTTTTGTTAAAATAGCCTCTCACTTGTCCATGATCCTTCTGTAGGTCTTCAAAACTCTGAAATGTCCCTTTGTGGACAAATGAGTAATAGGTAGTTACACCAACCACCTCATTGTTGAATTCTGGCCTTTTTCCCTTGCCATAAATACCTCACTATCATTTTATCCCATTCTAAGAAGTGCTTAGATGGTATTTCGACTGGCAAACACTGAAAAAGGTACAGCATGCGTGGAAGAATATTCATCTGGGAGCTTCAACTGAAAAGGGGAATAACATTCCATCTATGGATCAGACTTTATTTTGGAATTTAATGGGCTGTAATTGATATCATACAATCTCGAGACGTTTTGAGGTAGTGAGAACCCCAAATGGTCAAATGATTTTGCCCCCCTGAAGTCATTGTTACCCCCTTTATATCTGATCTCTGCCTGATCCACGGGTTTTATAAACACGGCAAAGAGGACACCCATGTCTTGTTCCTCTTTCCAGAATGAATGAATGAATGAACGGGTTAGATCTCCACTGATTTGAATTCTAGCTGTTGGTTTGTTGTATAGTGCTGTAAATGTGTCAGTTATAGTTGTATGGAAGCCACACTTTTAAAGTACTTTATATAAAAATGACCACCTCACTGAATCGAATGCTTTCTCTGCATGTAAACTCCAGTCTGACGTTGTCTTGGGTCAAAGCCAGTCTGGTCCTCATGTATTAATACTGGTAATATGAGTTCCCGTCTTTTAGACAATATGGATGTGAATAGTTTCTAATCATTATTCAGAAGACTTACAGGACGATAATTCCCACATTTCTCAGGTATGACTCCTCAGACAAAGACTCAGGAAGACAAAGACAAAGGAGTCTAAACCGGAGTCAAGACTCAGGAAGACAAAGACAAAGGAGTCTAAACCGGAGTCAAGACTCAGGAAGACAAAGACAAAGGAGTCTAAACCGGAGTCTAACAAGGCTAAGTACCCGTCTGCAAGTGTTTTTCTACATTTTACATATGTACCTTTTTTCCATTCCTGTTCATGTCTCTTCTCATAGATATTACAAACCTCACAATCACTCACAGCATCACCGTAACCTTTCCTCACTTATATATCCCACCCGCTCCACACACATCCAACACCTTGTTGCAGGGGGCCTGTGGAACTGCCAGTCAGCTACCCGCAAGACTGAGTTCATCTCTGGCTTTGCTACTGAGCAATGTCTGGACTTCCTTGCTCTCACAGAGACTTGGATAACACCCTCCAACACAGCCACCCCTGCGGCTCTCTCCTCTGCCCACTCCTTCTCCCACACACCCAGATCCACTGGAAGAGGTGGCGGGACAGGTCTGCTTATCAACCCCAACTGGACTTTCACTCTTTTCCCACTGCCTCACTTCTCTTCACAGTCGTTTGAATTTCATGCTGTAACTATAACTCACCCAGTCAAGCTAATCATTGTTGTCATCTACCGTCCACCAGGCCCATTGGGACACTTCTTGGAGGAACTAGATGTCCTCCTCTCAAACATCCCTGAAAATGGTCCTCCACTTGTTCTTCTTGGTGACTTCAACATCCAGTCAGAGAAGTCATCTGATCTACTTCTTCTACTTTCATCTCTTTCTCTCTCACTTGCTCCTTCTCCACCAACTCACAGAGCTGGCAACCACCTTGACCTCATCTTCACCAGAAACTGCTCCACCTCCGACCTCAAGGTAACCCCACTTCATGTCTCTGATCATTTCTTCATTTCCTACTCTCTCCCAATCTGATGATCTCATCTCATCGGATATTGCATTTGTCCGTCGCAACATTCGCTCTCTCTCTCCCTCCTCTCTCTCCTCAACTGTTCTATCAGCACTTCCTTCAGCTGACTCCTTCTCCCTCATGCATCCCAACTCTGCCACAGACACCTTCCTCTCTACTCTGTCCTCCTCTCTTGACTCTCTCTGTCCTCTTACTTCCCGGCGGGTTCGTAAGTCCTCCCCAGCCCCGTGGTTGTCGGACTCAGTGTGTGCTGAGAGAGCCACGATACGGGCAGCAGAAAGAAAATGGAGGAAATCAAAACACCCTGATGACCTGCTTTCCTATCACTCTCTTCTCTCCACCTTCACTGCCTCTATCTCTGCAGCCAAACAATCTTTCTATCAGACTAAAATTCAATCCTCATTCTCTAACCCCAAAAAACTTTTCTCTATCTTCTCTAACCTCCTTGATCCCCCCACCCCCCCTCCTCCTTCCTCCCTTCTACCAATTCACTTTGTCAACTACTTCACAAAAAAGGTAGATGACATTCGCTCTTCTTTCTCAACCCCACCTCCTGTTCTCACCACTCTACCAACCACACATTCAGCTCCTTCTCTATCCTCTTTCTCCCCTCTATCTCAGGATCAAGTTCTTTCCCTAATAACCTCTGGATTGACCCAGAGGTTATTATTCTGACCCGTCTGAAGTAAATAACTACAGACCTGTGAAACTCAATCCGGACAAGACTGAGTTTCTTTTTCTCCCACCACAGACCTGACCATCACCCTCCACAACTCTGTGGTAACTCCTTCTCATACTGAAGGAACCTGGGTGTGACACTTGACGACCATCTCTCCCTCACTGCCAACATTGCTACAACAGCTGGATCTTGCAGATACATGTTGCACAACATCAGAAGGATACGGCCTCTTCTAACCCAGAAGGCGGCACAGGTTCTTCAAGACTCTAGTGCTTGCGTTCCATGCTACAAACGGATCCGGTCCAGCCTACATCCAGGACATGATCAAAACCTACACCCCAGCCCGCCCACTCCGCTCTGCATCGGCAAACCGGCTCGCTGCCCCCTCACTGAGAGGATCGCAGAGGCACTCGCAGAACTCCAGACTGTTCACTGTCCTCGCTCTCAAATGGTGGAACGAGCTCCCCATCAACATCCGGACAGCTGAAAGCCTCCACATCTTCCGCCGCCGACTAAAAACACATTTCCTCCGACTCTCTACCTCGATTAAGACGACAACAAAAAAAAAACTTGTACATCGCACTTCTGACTAGCACTTCATAGTTTGATCTACTTGAAGCTCTTACTTACTTCTAGCTCTTATTTGTACCTAAATGTTTAAATGCACTTTTGTACGTCGCTTTGGATAAAAGCATCTGCTAAATGACATGTAATGTAATGTAATGACTGAAATCATTGCCTCCTTCCATGATGTTTTTGTTTTCCAACGTTTTTAATAATGTTGGAAGGAGTTGATTTTGCATGTTTTCTACCATTCAGTGGGAAAAGCATCTGTCCCTGGAGACTTCCCCCTGTTCATTCTCCTGATTGCTAATCTCCTTTAAGCCTGAAAAAGTAGACATGGTGAGGGTGCGAGTAATGTGAACAGTCCACAATCCCAGTGTTTAATCTTCTGCTATTGGCGTTTGCGTCCGATTTCCCATTTGATGAGTCAACTTTCAGATTTAATGGGATGTTAAAATCTCTTTTTGATGTCATTAGATCAACTATATGTTTTCAAAGGAACACGTTAAGGAGACTTATCACTATTCCTTCTATTTGACCTGTAACATAACAGATCTGCCTTTGTTATCTTTAGCTTCTGATATGTGTTGCTAGTTTACGGCACTGGATATCAGAGTGGCCTCTCCTCTCCGCTTCACATGTTTAAATCCTGATTCATTCAGAGTCAGTGAGGTGTGACGCCTGTAAAAAAAAGCCACTTGAATGTTAACTTTCTCTAATTTTGATAAGATCGAACCTCTCTTAACTGGATTGAGTCCATTCATATTAAACGATCATACCCATTCAAAAACCTGGTGTACTTCCCCCTCCCCGCAAGAACCGGCAGGGAACCAACAACTAACATATGTCATGTGTTCCCTTTCCACTTGGCCACGGGCTGCCCCAAACATCCAACTGAACACAATTTGTCCGCGTGACTCCATATACAAGGTTCTGTCAACCTGACCCTGCTGAAGAGGTCGTGACCTGCGACAGTCGCATACAGGAAAAAAAAAGAGGCGAGAAAACGAAAAACAAAAAATCCAAAGGCCCAGAACCAACCAGTCTATTCGATAGTGGATCTCCACTAATTCCAGCCATAGAACAATTGACTCCGCTGTCCTCGAGCTGTGGGTTAAATCCTTCAGGACCCGGAGGGGGCCGGTGATGGTCTCCTGAAGGCTCGAAGCTTCTCCTCGTAGCTAGAATCCCGGTTGTGACCTTCACCGCTCGTCTGTCCATCCTCTTCCAGGACGCCGCTGAACGTCTCTGGGGGTCTGGTGGTTGTCACGGTGTAGCCTCTTCTCAGCAGGTCCTCTGATGCCTCCTCTACAGTATTGTAGGTTCTGGTTCGGTCGTCGTGTCTCACGTGCAGCCTGGCAGGGAAGAGGTTCTGGAACTGAACTTTGTTTTCCTTCAACAATTTGTGGATCTCTGTATATTCTCTCCGTTTTGTAAGTATTAGAGGTGGATAGTGGTGATCCAGGTTTATGTGGTTTTCTTGCCAGGTGAAGCCCTCCTTCTGCCATGATTTGATGAGTAATGTCTCTTTGGTTTTAAAAGTTAAAAACCTAATTATGATGGAGCGTGGCGGATGCGGTCCCACCGGCCGGTGAGTCCTTTCAGTCTGCAGCTCGGACGTGTCTTCAGTTAGTTCCAGACCCTCACGGAGGAAATTTTCCACAAATGAGACCATCGTTGTTGATTCTCTCTCGGAACCCTCCGGCACCCCATAAATCCTTATGTTCTCACGTCTGGAGCAACTTTCCAGATCCAGTAGCTTTAGCATAGCCGCGATGACTTCCTCTGTATTTTGTATCGTCCAGTCTGGTCTTCACCTTCCCAATTTCTGCTTTTGTCTCCAATTGTTTTTTATTTTCTTGGCGTAAGCCTCTTAGTTGTCGCAGAATTAGAATCATGTGGGCCATTTCTCCGCACTGCACCGCGTTATTTGCTAGCTTAAGCGTGTTGGCCGCTAATGTTGCTGTCCTGTCTTCAGAGGACGTTTATTGCTCAAAGTGGAGTTCAGGATTTTATTCCGTCTTCTATGGTTCTATGGATTTCTATGGTTTGTACGCGGGAATTTCTCTAATCACTCTTGGAGATTTGTTGTTTGAATGTTTGAAGTGCAATACAAATAAAATCTATTATTACTATTAATATCATTATGATCATTCATTATTATTATTATGATTCATTATTATTATTATTTCTACTACTACTAGTATTATTATTACTATTATTATTGTTACTATTATTGTTACTATTATTATTACTATTATTATTATTATTACTATTATTATTGTTACTATTATTATTATTACTATTACTATATTACTATTATTATTGTTACTATTATTATTATTATTACTATTATTATTGTTACTATTATTATTATTATTGTCGTTACTATCATTATTATTATTATTGTTACTATTATTATTATTACTATTATTATTGTCACTATTATTATTATTGTTGTTACTCTTATTATTATTATTATTATCATTATTGTTACTATTATTATTATTGTTGTTGTTACTCTTATTATTATTATTGTTGTTACTATTATTATTATTATTATTGTTGTATTGTTGTTATTATTATTATTATTATCATTACTACATTATTATTGTTGTTGTTACTTATTATTATTATTATTGTTGTTGTTACTCTTATTATTATTATTATTGTTGTTGTTACTATTATTATTATTATTGTTACCTTTTATTATTATTATACTATTATCATTATTATTATTATTATGTTGTTACTTATTATTATTGTTGTTGTTACCTTATTATTATTATTGTTGTTACTATTATTATTATTATTGTTACTCTTATTATTATTATTATTATTATTGTTGTTGTTACTATTATTATTATTATTATTATTGTTGTTACTATTATTATTATTATTGTTACCTTATTATTATTATTATTATTATTGTTTTGTTACCTATTATTATTATTAATTGGTTATTATTATTATTATTGTTGTTGTTACTATTATTGTTATTATTGTTACTCTTATTATTATTATCATTACTTTATTATTATTATTATTGTTGTTGTTACTATTATTATTATTGTTGTTGTTACTCTTATTATTATTGTTTTATTATTATTATTATTATTATTGTTGTTATCATTATTATTATTATTATTGTTGTTACTACTATTATTATTATTACTATTATTGTTATTACTCTGGCTCAATCAGGAGCTCTGTCACTATGCAGACATCAAGTCCTTTTAATTATGATCATATTTATGTTTATGTATCGCTTTTAAGAAAATAAAAGTCGTCCTGTCTTTAATGCTGTCACAGTCTCTACCATCATCATCATCGCTATCATCATCGCCATCATCACTCACCTGCAGCACAGAGGCCAGAACCACCACATGAGAAGAGGAGGAGGAAGAGAACCAGGAAGCGCGGCAATGACTAGACCATCAGACTGAAGAACACACAACACACTCATCAATACACTGATCGACACAATGATCAATACACTGATTGATCATCACACTGATTGACACACTCATCAATATATCCGACACACCTGATCACACTGATCAATAGAGAGTATGAGAGGTGAACTCACACAGGTGGATGCAGAGATGGTGAAGGCAGAGGAGATAAACGCTTTTCCCATTGTTGAGGCTGATGAGAACGCCCATGGATCAAGACATTTTCAATCAATCAATCAATCAATCAATCACCACCTTTTTATTTAAAATAAAAATATCATTACTTTATTTAGCATTTTTTACTTTTAAAACATTTAGAGATTTTCTGTGTGTGTGTGTATTTTGAGCCTGGTGTCACCGCTGGCTCTGATTCTGTGGTTCACAACAGATAAGCAAACACATCCTCTGTCCACAACTGAAACAGAACCAGAACCAGAACCAGATGAAGTCGTTCTTGTTCCTTTGTTGTTGTTTTTATTCTCACACATTGATTTGAATTCTCATGAACTTTTAAAATAATTTTATGAAATCATAAAACTTTCTCGACAAGAACAAAGATGTTTTTAAATAAAGTTTTTGATTCAAACACATTCAGAAAGGAATGTAAATCAATCATTTAAAGGAACAACTTTCACTCAGTCACTGACAGAGACAGTGATGAGCTGCTGAGTGCTTCATGCTTCACCAGCTCAGAACCAGACCTGGTCCCAGTGCATTAGAGTCCCGATGTGACACTGAGTTTCTGATGAAGGTCCATTAGCGCACGCCGTCACCACGGAGACCGTAATGGATTTTAAAAGTTCAAGACATCACTTCAAGGCTACACAAGTGACGTAATGAATAATTCACTGCTGAGCATATGTGAAGATTGACACACACACACACCTCCGGTGTGTGTGTGCTTCAGACACACATTAATGTTTGAAGTGAGTTTTTACTTTATTTGAAAGGCAGAGAACAGGAAACAGCTGTATGTCATTAAAACATCATTTGATTAATTTCATCACAAACTGAACGTTTAAAGTCGTTTATTAACCAATAAATAACTTAAGAACACAGAAAGTGTTTGTGATTCATGTCTGTGACGCTTCCACCAGAGACAGACAGGTGGGACAGACACTGACAGACAGGTGGACAGACACTGAGAAAGACTCAGTCTGTACCTGCTCTGCATCACAGGTGTGGCGCCTCTGTCCTCAAACACCAGCAGAACTTAACCCCCACGGGCACGGGCCTAGGGAGGAGGCGGGCCCGGGAGGGGAGGAGGGGTCTGGGGAGGGCTTGCAGCAGTGTTTGAGCCTGATGTCCATCTGTCAGCACAGATGATGTCCACCCAGAGTCCTGAGTCTGGTGGACACCATACAGCATCTGGAACATGTTCCTCAGAATGTCACATGTGTGGGAGGTCACAACAGGAAGTGCCGGGAGGCGTCCCAGGAGAAGAAGAGGAAGCTGCACGCTGAAACAGTGATTCTCTTCATGGATGAGTGAATGAGTGAATGTTGGAGCAGGATGGAGAGGACAGAGGTCAGCACGGACATACTACCCTCACAGATGGTTGCATCCTCGCTGTAATTATTCAAGGAACACAGGAAACACGGGGACAGGGAACACGGAACATCGAACATGGGAACGGGAACATGGAACTCAGGAACACAGGAACACGGAACGGGGAACACAGAAACACAGGAACACGGAACGCGGAACTCAGGAACACGGAACGAACGGGGAACATAGGAACGCAGGAACACGGAACATGGGAACAGAACAATGAACACGGGAACACGGGAACATGAGGAACGGGAACAGGAACACGGAACGCGGAACGCAGGAACACGAGGGAACGCTGGAACGCAGGAACGCAGGGAACACGGGAACACGAACACGGACACGGAACACAGGAACGGGGCGGAACAGGAACGCAGGGAATGGTGTGACGAACACAGGGAACACGGCGTCGCAGGAATGCAGGAACACAAAACACGGAACGAGCAAACACAGGAACACAGAAACACAGGACACAACGGGAACACTGAACGCAGGAACACGGAACACAGGAACACGGAACGGGACGGGGACACGGGAACGGGAACACAGGAATGGGAACACAGGAACAGAGACGAGGGAACAGGCACAGAACGAGAAAACACAGGAAAACAGGAAACATGGGAACACAGGAACACGAAACATGGGGAACACAGAAACACGAGGAACAGAGAAACACATGAACATGAGAACACGGGAACGAGAGGAACTCAGGAACATATGAATTGGTGGAACACAGGAACGGAACACAGTACACACTGGCTAAGCTTCCACTCTGACCTCTGACATAGGAGAAAATCAGTGAACAGGAAACAAAGAGACGTTTATTTAATATAATTTGAAATGATAATAAAGATGAGAGTTCACAGGTAAACATTTCCACTCAGATTTAAAGTGACAGATAATCTGATAATCTGACGTGAACTCATCATCATATGAAACATAATCTGCTCCAGAGCTGAAACACCTGTCCATGATAATCTGACATTTCTGACGGGATTAAATCTGTTGTTTTTTCTGTTTGAAGTCTGGGATTAAAAATAAATAAACAAAGAGACGTTGAAGTGATTCCAGGACATCATGTGACACAGATCCTCACGTCGTCTCCACGTCTGTCCTGCGTCGTCCTCCTTTACGAACATCAACCCGCGCAGGGCGTGACCAGCAGGAGGCGTCGTCACCTCAATATCAACTACACTTGTTTCAGCACAGAAGCACTTTCAAGCATTTTCAAGGACTTTCAAGGACCCAGGTCCGTTTACAGTGATTTTCAAAAACTTTAAAAGGTTATTTTACATTAATGTTTTTATTATTTATGTTTTATTTTCTGTGAATGACATGATAAATATTTTATATCATTTGATCAAAACACGCAAATCTCAACTTTGTTTTAATTTCAGTATTTTTATAATTTACCAAACGTTTTGCGTGTGTGTGTGCGTGCGTGCGTGTGTGTGTGTGTGTGTACTCACTGTCCCTCCTCATACAGTCTTGGAGCAGGACACAGCAGATAATCACTGCGAACCACACTGGGTTTATTATCTGTAAACAACAACATCATTTATTAAAACACTGACACTGGTGCAGACTCACTCAGGTGACATGTTTACATGTTTACATGTTTACCTTTGATCACCACTGACATGCAGCACACCCACAGAAAGCTCAGAAAAACATTCTTATGTTCACCAAACACAGACGAGCGCCAGCTGTAAACATTGTAAAGCAGCATGTGCTCGACAGCAGAGACACCACTGATTCAGCAGAGACTCCACTGATTCAGCAGAGACTCCACAGAGTCAGCAGATACTCCACTGACTCAGCAGAGACTCCACTGACTCAGCAGAGACTCCACTGACTCAGAAGAGACACCACTGATTCAGCAGAGACTCCACTGACTCAGCAGAGACTCCACTGACTCAGCAGATACTCCACAGAGTCAGCAGAGACTCCACTGACTCAGCAGAGACTCCACTGACTCAGCAGATACTCCACAGAGTCAGCAGAGACTCCACAGAGTCAGAGACGTGCTAAGTGGTGCATTCAGAGAGCGGAGCCTGATTCTATTGGCTTAGAGGATTAAAACGAGCTGTCAATCACCCAGATTGCTGGAGCTATGGTCCTGAACATTGTTTCTGACGCTCCAGAGAAAAATGCCCGAAATATTATAAATATTATTATAATATAATATTGATTTTTGAATAATTGTTTTTAATTGAAAACAAGTTTTTATGAGACCAATAGTGATATGTAAATAAAATGAAATGGGTTCAATCCCTTTGTACCCATAGTAATCTTAAATGGCACAGCTAATGTCCACATGTTGTCACATGACTTCCATGAGTTTTAAGCTCCTAGTGCACATTTTTAAAGGTGATATTTAGTTGATTGATGGTGGGTCCCATGTGCATTTACTCTGGCACAGTGGCATCTACAGTGAAACTTATCTCACAAGTCTTATCTTTATTTTGAGACCAAGATCATTCACAGAGATAGATTGTATTTGGTTTGGGCATGTCGTTTTCAAACAGGGACCCCTGTGTGTGTGTGTGTGTGTGTGTGTGTGTGTGTGTGAGACTCACTGATGGTCTGTTGGTCGATGATGAAACTACACATCACTCCTTCACTGCTCCGTCCCTGAGTGAATCCGTTTCCTCTGAGGACGATGTCGAAGGTTTCTGAGCAAATGTAACACACATTTTAAAAATAAATAAATATATATATATATATATATATATATATACATATACATATACATATATACATACAGTATACTGTATATATTGTATAATATAGCTCAATGAATGAACAACTAATGAACGGATTTTGGTTCATTACCAACTGTGTCTACTTTGACTTTAGTAGCTTTTTAAAACATGAAGGAAAATATTAACATTCCTGAAGAAGAAGGAGGAGGAGGAGCCAAAGATTCCACTGGAGTGAGAAAAGACACACACACACACACACACACACACACACACACACAGGTTCTGAACTCACCGTTCACACAGACAGTGGACGGTTCCACAGTCAGAATCTCTGTACACGAGCGCTTTAATATCTGCAGGAGACACACACACACACACACACACAGATTATCTGTCTCAGCAGCAGCAGCAGAATACATAAATAAACAGAGAGATGGTTATCATGTCTGTCAGGTTTAGAAAACAGCAGATCACGTGACAGACTGAGCGCTGATGGCAGCACAAACAGCAGCTGTGTCAGCCACAGCGGACACATTATGCACGACTACGTTACAAACCTGCGGGATCTGCATTAACATATAAAGAGGCCTGAGCAGAGCAGCGCTGTCACAGAGCGCCGTGTCAGCGAGCATCCACACACCACAAATATGCAAATGTCACTAAGACAGGAGGAAGAGGAGGAGGGGGGGGAGGAGCTTTGGCTGCTTCAACATCTAACTAGAAAATTCTGTGAAATCAACCTTTACAATTTAGACAGTGACTGACTCACAAGCCCCTCCCCCTTCCAAACACCTGTGCCTAACTGAAAAACAGAGAAAACGACGTGTTTTAAAGTCGTCGTTTTGTCAGAGCGGTTCATGACGGAGAGAAAATGTTTGGTGTGTGAGCGTCAGGAGGCTTTAAGCCACGCCCACATTCACATCTGTGACCAACGGCTGAGAACCGACAGAGAAACGACATTTTCAACATCACCCTCGTCTTCATTTTAAAAAACATGGGAGACAATGTTTGAGCAGAAACTGTAACCATAGCAACGTGTTTGTACACAAACTGTCTGTTTGTCACTAACGGTGCAATACACACTCAAAACATCTGAACACGCTGAAAAAAAATACAAAACGTAAACTGTAATATGTATCAAAACTTTGAACGTGCAACTTTAAAAACACGTAGAAAACAAACGAGTGACTTTAAAAACACAGAGAAAACAAACGCGTGACTTTAAAAACACATAGGAAACAAACGTGCAACTTTAAAACACAGAAAACAAGCGAGTGACTTTAAAAACATAGAAACAAGCGTGCAGCACTAAAAACACAGAGAAAACAAGCGGTGACTTTAAAAACACATAGAAACAAGCGTTGTGACTTTAAAACACATAAGAAACAAGGTGCAACTGCAAAAACACATAGACAACAAACGTGTGGCAAAACACATAGAAACAAGCAGTAACTTAAAAACACATAAACAAGCGTGTGACTTTAAAACACACATAGAAACAAGCAGCGTGACTTTAAAACACATAGAAAACAAGCGTGTGACTTTAAAAACACATAGAAAACAAATGGCGTGACTTTAAAAACACATAAGAAACAAGCCCAGCGTGACTTTAAAACACATAGAAACAAGCGTGTGACTTTAAAACATAGAAAACAATGGCGTACTTTAAAACACATAGAAACAAGCAGCGTGAGCTTTAAAACACATAGAAAACAAGCGTGTGACTTTAAAACATGAAAACAAAGCGGTGACTTTGAAACACATAGAAAACAAGCGGCATTGACTTCACTTACATGAAAACAAAGCAGCGTGACTTTAAAAACATAGAAACAATAGCGTGACTTTAAAAACACATAGAAACAAGCGTGTGACTTTAAAACACATAGAAACAAGCGTGACTTTAAAACCCATAGAAAACAAGCGTGCAACTTTAAAAACACAGAGAAAACAAACGAGTGACTTTAAAAACACATAGAAAACAAACGTGTGACTTTAAAAACACATAGAAAACAAACGCGTGACTTTAAAAACACATAGAAAACAAACGCGTGACTTTAAAAAGGTGATAATCTGACTGTATCTGACTGCGGTCAGTGACGCCTTCACAGGCTCGTGGAAATTTCAGGATTATAGAAGTGAAATAATCCTGAACTTCTTCTTCCACTTTTTCTTCACATAGAAAAATGTTTAAAATAAACCAAAAAGAACCTTTTTGATGCAACATTTCCCACTTCCTCCTGTGTGTGTGTGTGTGTGTGTGTGTGTTTTGTAATGTTGTCGTTACATCATCACTTGACAGAAACAGTTACACCCTTTGGCTCTGTGTGTGTGTGTGTGTGAGTGAGTGAGTGAGTGAGTGAGACAGAGACAGAGACAGAGACAGGGACAGGGACAGGCGGAGACGGAGACAGGGACGGGGACAGAGACAGGGATGGGGACGGAGACAGAGACAGGGGCAGGAACAGAGACAGGGACGGGGACGGGGACAGAGCAGTGAACTCACAGAATTGACGATGCCTTTGAGGGCGTGGAAACCGTCTTTGACAGGAAACACTTGGTCCTTGGTGTCTGCGATTTCTGCCAGCTGTGAAAGAGAGAAGAAGAGGAGAAGTGAGGACGGGGACGATTGGACGTAGGGAGGATGAAAGGACCGCTCCTCTGGTCCTCAGCAGACGGAGCAGATGGCAAACACTACACAAAAAAAAACACTAAACACTGAAAAACATTTCATTTGTTTGTGACATCACAACCAGTTACCATGGCTACCATGGAGACGGGACGCCATGATGGATGAGATGACAGATATTTGAATGTCTTCGCGTGACAACAGTGTCTCATCACGCCTGCAGGGTGGCACCATCACAGCCGTGAATACAAATACATTTAAATTTAAGTTCTAATTTGAATCATTTTATAATCTCAATAATCCATATATAATAATAAATATATAATATAATCCCCAATAAAAACTGACTTTATCCACTTTAACAAAACATTTTCTCACCTGCTGCTCGTCAAAGTCTTTGATTCCCACGCAGTAAACTCGAGCGCCGTATCGCCGCGCTTCGTCCGCCTGACGCACGTTTGAGAGGAGGAGGACGAGACGTGAGTGACAGTCAGAAGAAGAAGAAGATGATGACGGTGTTGTCATGTGAGGGACAGTCAGAAGAAGAAGAAGATGATGACGGTGTTGTCA
>NW_025321799.1:0-6125 GCF_019176455.1 Solea senegalensis | reverse complement strand
TCCAAAATGACACAAAAATGTCATCGTATAGTATGTTGCCCAAAATGACACAAAAACGACATAGTACAGTATGTCATCCAAAATCACCAAAAAATTCCATTGGAAAGTCTGTCGTCCAAAATGAGACAAAAATGTCATAGTATAGTATGTTGTCCAAAATGACACAAAATGTCATAGTATAGTATGTCTTCCAAATTAAGACAAAAATATCATTGTATAGTATGTCATCCAAAATGACACAAAATGTCATAGTATAGTATGTTGTCCAAAATCCCACAAAAATGTCATAGTATAGTATGTTGTCCAAAATTACACAAAAATGTCATACTATAGTATTTCGTCCGAAATAACTCAAAAATGTCATAGTACAGTACGTCATACAAAATGAGACAAAAACAACGTAGTATAGTATGTCGTCCAAAATGAGACAAAAATGTCATAGTATAGTATGTCATCCAAAATGAGACAAAAATGTCATAGTATAGTATGTCATCCAAGATCCCACAAACATTTCATAGTATAGTATGTCGTCCAAAATCAAACAAAAACGACGTAGTAAAGTATGTCGTCCAAAATGAGACAAAAAATTCCATAGGAAAGTCTGTCGTCCAAAATGAGACAAAAACAACATAGTTTAGTATGTCGTCCAAAATGAGACAAAAAATTCCATAGGAAAGTCTGTCATCCTAAATGAGACAAAAATGTCATTGTATAGTATGTTGCCCAAAATGAGACAAAAACGACATAGTACAGTATGTCATCCAAAATCACCAAAAAATTCCATTGGAAAGTCTGTCGTCCAAAATGAGACAAAAATGTCATAGTATAGTATGTCATCCAAAATGAGACAAAAACGACATAGTATAGTATGTCGTCCAAAATTAGACAAAAACGACATAGTTAAGTATGTCTTCCTATATGAGACAAAAACAACATTGTATAGTATGTCGTCCGAAATAACAAAAAAATGTCATAGTATAGTATGTCGTACAAAATGAGACAAAAAGGGCATAGTATAGTATGTCATCCAAAATCACAAAAAAATTCCATTGGAAAGTCTGTCGTCCAAAATGGGACAAAAATGTCATAGTATTGTACGTCATCAAAAATGAGACAAAATGTCATAGTATAGTATGTCATCCAAAATAAGACAAAAATGTCATGGTATAGTATGTTGTCCAAAATCCCACAAAAATGTCATAGTATAGTATGTTGTCCAAAATTACACAAAAATGTCATAGTATAGTATGTCTTCCAAAATTACACAAAAATGTCATAGTATAGTATGTCTTCCAAAATTACACAAAAATGTCATAGTATAGTATGTCATCCAAAATGACACAAAAATGTTACAGTATAGTATGTCGTACAAAATGAGAAAAAAAGGACATAGTATAGTATGTCATCCAAAATCACCAAAAAAATCCATTGGAATGTCTGTCGTCCAAAATGAGACAAAAATGTCATAGTATAGTATGTCTTCCAAAAAGAGAGAAACATTTCATAGTATAGTATGTCGTCCGAAATGAAAAAATGTCATAGTATCGTATGTCTTCCAAATTGAGACAAAATGCTAGCATAAAAGTATCCAAAATGAGACAAAAATGTCATAGTATAGTATGTCGTCCAAAATCCCAAAAAAATGTCATAGTATAGTATGCCGTCCAAAATCCCAGAAAAATGTCATAGTACAGTATGTCATCAAAAATGACAAAAAAATGTCATAGTATAGTATGTTTTCCAAAATGACACAAAAATGTCATAGTATAGTATGTCGTCCAATATGATACAAAAACGACATAGTATAGTATGTCATCCAAAATCACCAAAAAATTCCATAGGAAAGTCTGTCGTCCAAAATGAGACAAAAATGTCATAGTATAGTATGTCATCCAAAATAAGACAAAAATGTCATTGTATAGTATGTTGTCCAAAATCCCACAAAAATGTCATAGTATAGTATGTTGTCGAAAATTACACAAAAATGTCATAGTATAGTATGTCATCCAAAATAAGACAAAATTGTCTTGGTATAGTATGTTGTCCAAAATGACAAAAAAATGTCATTGTTTAGTATGTTGTCCAAAATGACATAAAAATGTCATTGTATAGTATGTCATCCAAAATAACAAAAAAATGTCATAGCATAGTATGTCTTCCAAAATGACACAAAAATGTCATAGTATAGTATGTCTTCCAAAATGAGACAAAAATGTAATAGTATAGTATACCGCCCATAAAAATGACACAAAATGTCATAATATAGTATGTTGTCCAAAAATGAGTATCAAAAATAGTATAGTATGTCGTCCAAAATGACACAAAAATGTCATTGTATAGTATGTTTTCCAAAATGAGACAAAAATGTCATAGTATAGTATGTCGTCCAAAATGACATAAAATGTCATAGTATAGTATGTTGTCCAAAATTACACAAAAATATCATACTATAGTATGTCGTACAAAATGACACAAATATGTCATTGTATAATATGTCTTCCAAAATGAGACAAAAATGTCATTGTATAGTATGTCGTCTAAAATGAGACAAAAAGGACATAGTATAGTATGTATTCTGAAATCACCAAAAAATTCCATAGGAAAGTCTGTCGTCCAAAATGAGACAAAAATGTCATAGTATAGTATGTCGTCCAAAATGACACAAAATGTCATAGTATAGTATGTCTTCCAAAATAAGACAAAAATGTCATAGTATAGTATGTCATCCAAAATGACACAAAATGTCATAGTATAGTATGTCGTCCAAAATCCCACAAAAATGTCATAGTATAGTATGTTGTCCAAAATGAGACAAAATGTCATAGTATCAGTATGTCAATTCAAAAACTCCAGAAAATGTCATAGTATAGTATGTCGTCCAAAATGAGACAAAAATGTCATAGTATAGTATGTCGTCCAAAAAAACACAAAATGTCATAGTATAGTATGTCGTCCAAGATCCCACAAAAATGTCATTGTATAGTATGTTGTCCAAAATGAGACAAAAACGACATAATATAGTATGTCTTCCAAAATGAGACAAAAAATTCCATAGGAAAGTCTGTCTTTCAAAATGAGACAAAAATGTCATAGTATTGTCAGTCATCATCTAACCGCTTTATCCTCCACCAGAGGGTCGCGGGGGGTGCTGTGCCAATCTCAGCTACATCGGGCGATAGGCGGGGTACACCCTGGACAGTTCGCCAGTCCATCGCAGGGCCAAACACAGATAGAGACAAACAACCATTCACTCTCACACTCACTCCTACGGTCAATTTAGAGTGTCCAATTTACCTATTCCCCACATTGCATGTTTTTGGACTGTGGGAGGAAGCCGGAGTACCCGGAGAGAACCCACGCACACACAGGGAGAACATGCAAAAACCATGCAGAAAGGCCCTTGTTCCAACCGGGGCTCGAACCCGGGTCTTCTCGCTGCAAAGCGAGAGTGCTAACCACTACACCACCGTGTGGCCCGTCTTAGTATAGTATGTTGTCCAAAATAAGACAAAAATGTCATAGTATAGTATGTCGTCCAAAATTACACAAAAATGTCGTATAGTATGTCGTCCAAAATCCCAAAAAAATGTCATAGTATAGTATGTTGCCCGAAATGAGACAAAAATGTCATAGTATAGTATGTCTTCCAAAATGAGACAAAAATATCATAGTATAGTATAATAGTCCAAAAGTAACCTAATAATGTCATAGTATAGTATATTGTCAAAATCCCTACAAAAATGTCATAGTATAGTATGTCGTCCAAAATGACACAAAAATGACACAGTATAGTATATTGTCCAAAATTAGACAAAAATGTCAAAGTATAGTATGCCGTACAAAATTAGAAAAAAATGTCACAGTATAGTATGTCGTCCAAAATAACAAAAAAATGTCATGTTAGTATGTCATCCAAAATGACACAAAAATGTCATAGTATAGTATGTCATCCAAAATGACATAAAAATGTCATAGTATAGTATGTTTTCCAAAATTAGACGAAAATGTCATAGTATAGTATGTTGTCCAAAATAAGACAAAAATGTCAGAGTATAGTATGTCATCCAAAATGACACAAAAATGTCATAGTATAGTATGTCGTCCAAAATGACACAAAAATGTCACAGTATAGTATGTTGTCCAAAATTAGACAAAAATGTCATAGTAATAAAGTATGTCATCAAAATCAAGAGAAAAATAATCATAGTATAGTATGTTGTCCAAATTGAGACAAAAATGTCATGGTATGGTAATAATAGTCAAGATCACAAAAATGTCATTGTATAGTATGTCGTCCAAAATGAGACAAAAATGTCATAGTATAGTATGTCGTCCAAAAAAACACAAAATGTCATAGTATAGTATGTTGTCCAAGATCCCACAAAAATGTCATTGTATAGTATGTTGTCCAAAATGAGACAAAAACGACATAATATAGTATGTCTTCCAAAATGAGACAAAAAATTCCATAGGAAAGTCTGTCTTTCAAAATGAGACAAAAATGTCATAGTATAGTATGTCATCCAAAATGAGACAAAAAAATCCATAGGAAAGTCTGTCGTCCAAAATGAGACAAAAATGTCATAGTATAGTCAGTCATCATCTAACCGCTTTATCCTCCACCAGAGGGTCGCGGGGGGTGCTGTGCCAATCTCAGCTACATCGGGCGATAGGCGGGGTACACCCTGGACAGTTCGCCAGTCCATCGCAGGGCCACACACAACTAGAGACAAACAACCATTCACGCTCACACTCACTCCTACGGTCAATTTAGAGTGTCCAATTTACCTAATCCCCACATTGCATGTTTTTGGACTGTGGGAGGAAGCCGGAGAACCCGGAGAGAACCCACGCACACACGGGGAGAACATGCAAACTCCATGCAGAAAGGCCCTTGTTCCAACCGGGGCTCGAACCCGGGTCTTCTCGCTGCAAGGCGAGAGTGCTAACCACCACACCACCGTGTGGCCCAGTTCGGATGTGTTTTTTGTAATTATTTGTCAAGGCATTAAGCCAGGAGTCTGATTTTTCCGTATGTGTATCAGGGACTAAGACTGATCCGGGTGCTCAGTATCAAACCTGTGCAACCTTTGTAAAGGTCAAAGGTCAGCAGTTCGGGTGTGTTTTTTGTAATAATTCCTAAAGGCATTGAGCCAGGAGTCTGATTTTATCGTATGTTTATCAGGGACTGAGGCTGATCCAGGGTGCTGAGTTTCAGACCTGTGCAATGTGACAAAATGTCATTCATAGCATACTATGTCCTCCCAAATGAGATAAAAATGTTACAATATAGCATGTCGTCAAAAATTAGATAAGTATGTCATAGTATAGTATGTCGTCCAAAATAACTAAAATATGTCATATTATAGTATGTCATCCAAAATGAGACAAAAATGTCATAGTATAGTATGTTATCCAAAATCACCAAAAAATGTCATAGTATAGTATGTCGTCCAAAATTAGACAAAAATATCATAGCATCGTATGTCGTCCAAAATGAGAGAAAAATTTCATAGTATAGTATGTCGTCCAAAATGAGACAAAAACGACATAGTATAGTATGTCGTCTAAAATACTTCTGTACCCTCAGTGTTTGATTTTGCAATGATTTTACTGTTGGCATATGTTTTTCTTTTTGTATCTGTTTTTGTGCACATTCAGCTGAGATAAGGCTGTTTCTTAAATGTTTTCATTTTTCTACTGTCCCATAATATAAACCTCACAAATGAAGTTAACATCTTATAAGATACACTTCTGTTCTCTCAGTGTTTGATTTTGCAATGATTTCACAGTTTGGATGTGTTTTTTTATTGGTGTCTATTTACGTGCGTATTCAGCTGAAATAAGGCTGTTTTCGGATGTTTTTCTTTTTCCTACTGTCCCATAATATAAACCTCACAAATGAAGTTAACATCTTATAAGATATACTTCTATACCTTCACTGTTTGATTTTGCAATGATTTCACTGTTCGGATTGTGTTTTTCTATTGGTGTCTGTTCGTGTGCGCATTCAGCTGAGATAAGGCTGTTTCCTGATTTTTTCCATTCTTCTACTCTCCCATAACATACACCTCACAAATGAAGTTAAAATCTCATGAGTTATACTTCCGTACATTCACTGTTTG
>NW_025321798.1:0-7166 GCF_019176455.1 Solea senegalensis | reverse complement strand
TCTACTTACATATATTAACTTGTTTTCATGGTCACATATATATGTTAGTTATGGAGGTCTACTTACATATATTAACTTGTTTTCACGGTCACATATATGTTAGTTATGGAGGTCTACTTACATATATTAACTTGTTTTCATGGTCACATATATTTTAGTTATGTAGTTCTACTTACATATATTAACTTGTTTTCATGGTCACATATATATGTTAGTTATGGAGGCGCTAAGGTGGTGAGAGGAGTGGTCAGGATTTTTGATGACGACATCAAATTAAGGAAGTGCCGATCCGCTTCACAGAGCCCAGGAAAACAATACAACACTATTCAGCACTGGCTTAACTGTTTGTTCTGAAAATTTAGGGTTTCATAAACGAGGTAATGACGCAGATACACACACAAACGCAGCGTTAATTGGAGCTTCCGGTCTATGTGGGCTTTAAGTTTAGTGTTAGGGTTAAATGTTAAGTTTAGTGTTAAGTGTTAAGTTTAGTGTTAGGGTTAAGTTTAGTATTAAGTGTTAAGTTTAGTGTTAGGGTTAAGTTTAGTGTTAGATGTTAAGTTTAGTGTTAGGATTTAGTGTTAGGGTTAAGTTTAGTGTTAAGTGTTAAGTTTAGTTAGGGTTAAGTTTGAGTGTTTAGTGTTAAGTTTAGTGTTAGGGTTAAGTAGGATTTACTGTTAAGTGTTAAGTTTAGTTTTAGGGTTAAGTTTTGTGTTTAGTGTTAAGTGTTAAGTTTAGTGTTAGGGTTAAAGTTTGGTGTTAAGTTTAGTGTTAAGTGTTAAGTTTGTGTTAGATTACTAAATTGGTGTTTGGTGTTTAGTGTTAAGTTTTAGTGTTAAGTGTTAAGTATTTAAGTGTTAAGTGTTAAGTTTAATTTAGTTTTAGTGTTTAGTTTAGGTATTGGAGTGTTAGGATTTTTGTGTTAAGTGTTAAGTTTCGTGTTAAGTGCTAAATTATGTGTTAAGTGTTAAGTTTAGTGTTAAGTGCTAAGTTTAGTGTTAAGTTTAGTGTTAAGTGTTATGTTTTGTGTTAAGTGCTAAGTTTAGTGTTAGGATTTGAGTGTTAAGTGTTATGTTTTGTGTTAAGTGCTAAGTTTAGAGTTAAGTTTAGTGTTAAGTGTTAAGTTTAGTGTTTAGTGTTAAGTTTCGTGTTAAGTGCTAAGTTTAGTGTTAAGTGCTAAGTTTAGTGTTAAGTGTTATGTTTTGTGTTAAGTGCTAAGTTTAGTGTTGGAGCTGTTCTCTGTGAGTGTGTGGGATTGTTTTAACACTGTATTACCTCACACTGATTATTCTGCAGTTACAGCTCATTTAAACGGTCATTCATGTTTTGAATCCTCAGTCGACACAAAGCTCTCTCAGCTCTGAGCTGGACGTTACTGTCTGACCACACTGAGGAATTTAATATGAAGCAGAAATGTCTGGATCTGCAGAGCAGCACATTCTCCTCCTCTGCTGTCCATCAGTGTGTGTGTGTGTGTGTGTGTAACACATTCACAGACCACAAACACTGCACACACACTCCATATACATTATATATACACTGTTACGTGTGTGCAGCAGGTAAATGTGACTGTGGAGTGAACACATGGACAACAGACACGCTGAAGCTCCTCCTCCAGGGGAACTGAGAGGAACGTGTTGTTCTGCGGTGTGTTTGTGTGTGTGTGTGTGTGTGTGTGTGTGTGTCATGCACTGTAGACAACTGTAATGTAACTGTGGAGTGAGACACAGACAAAAGAAAGCAGGGCTGTTCAAAGGAACTTCAGGGCCTCAGGTTAAAGATCCACACTGTGACAGTTTCCTCTCATCTGTTTGTCATTTCTCTGGATGTTATATACTGTGTAAGTTCACAGTTATACCAGTAGAGGGCGCACACTCACAAAGTGAACAGAAAAAGTGAAATAAACGTGCCTGAGCTGCACCTTCATCAGGTCTAACACCACAACATTTCCTCTGAGACAAACTCGCCAACCTGAACACAGTCTATGCCAACCGGCTTCAGAGGAGAGCCAGCAATATCATCAAGAACCCATTTCACCTATGTCACAGTCTGTTTGTCCACCTGTCCTCCTCCACCAGCCAACACATGCAGGACAATGAGAACATGAGGAGCAGCTTCTGGCCCAGACCTGGAATCTGCATCAGTCCTGAAAACCTGCTGCTGATCAAATGATCACATGTTATCACATGTAAACACTGATCTACCATGGATGACAGGGGCAAACACACTGCAACAACCCAAAACACTGAGAAGTCCCAAAACACCAGCAAGTCCCAAAAACACCAACAAGTCCCAAAACACAGACAAGTCCAAAAACACTGACAAGTCCCAAAACACTGACAAGTCCCATACAGACAAGTCAAAACACAGTAAGTCTCAAAACTTTGACAAGATTTAAAACACCAGCAAGTCCCAAAACAAGTCCCAAAAGCGATGACAAGACCCAAAACGCCGACAAGTCCCCAAAACACTGGCAGCTCCCAAAACACCAGCAACTCCCAAAACACCAGCAAGTCCCAAAACTTAGAAACAGGTCCAAAAGCAACAAGTCCCAAAACACAGACAAGTCCAAAAACACAGACAAGTCCAAAAACACCGACAAGTGAGTGCCAAAACACGGCAAGTCCCAAAACGCTGACAAGACCCAAAACACTGGCAAGTCCCAAGGACCAGCAAAACACCAGCATGTCCCAAAACACCAACCAAGTCCAATGCAGCCAAGTCCAAAAACACCAGCAAGTCCCAAAATGCTGCAAAAGTCCCAAATCACCAGCAAGTCCCAAAAACACTGCAAAGTCCCAAAACATGAGTCCTGCAAAGTCCCAAAACACTGCAGAATCCCAAACACAAGCAGAAGTCCCAAAAGAGCACTTTAATGTCCCAAACACCCATGAGTCCAAGCACAAGCAAGTCCAAAACACTGCAAAGTCCAGAAACACTTCAAAGTCCCAAAACACCAGCAAGTCCCAAAACACTGCAAAGTCCCAAAGGACCACAGCAAGAGTCAGAGGATGATCCTCAGTGATGGTGGTCTGTGGTCTGAAGATGACGATGAGCTGCAGTTGGATGTGACGTGATGACATCCCCACTGTGTGGCGCTATAACACGTTAATAACACACGCTATAACACTTTACTTTATCAGTGTAAGATAAAAGCTCGTTGAAATAAATATGTTAAAGCATCAGCAGCTGCAGTTTTCATTAAAGGGATAAAGAGGAAAAGTCGTCTTAGCAGCGCTCAAATCTTCTCAATGGCAACAAAGAAGAAGAAGATTGATCCAGCACCAGCTTTTCTTCAGAATTACAGCCTCCACTTTATGACACTAATGACTCATATCAATAACACAGAGGAACACAATCGCTGCTAATGCTGCTGCTGCTGCTGCTGCTACTAAAGCCAGCAGCAGCTACTGCAGCTGCTACTGCTGATGATGATGCTGCTGCTGATGCTGCTGATGCTACTGATGCTACTGCTGATATGAAGATACTGCTGCTGCTGCTGCTGCTGCTGCTGCTGCCACTGTGTTGTGTTTAAGCCTCAGGTCATTACTTCACTGGGTGATATTCTTATTCATCCTCAGCCTGGAGGAGAATCTCGCATGCACACACACACACACACGCATACACACACACACATGCACACACACTGCAACACAATGAGGGTGTGGAGCAGGTTTCCCATCAGTGTGTGTGTGCATGTGGGTGTGTGTGCATGTGTGGGTGTGTGTGTGCGTGTGCGAGTCATCTAATCAGGATTTAAGTGATGGACTTAATAAACCTGGCTCTGAAGCTGCTGGTTCTGTGGCATCAGTGCACGTTAATAAAGCCAAAACTGTGTGTGTGAGTAAACCACACACACACACACACACACACACACACACACAGAGGTCAGAGAGGAGCAGGTTCAAAGAGATTGAACTCACTTCTCGTTACTTGAGGAACAGAAAGTGAATAAATGTGAGATGAGAAGTTATTGTTGGCAGGAAATTACTACAAATCAGTCCAACTTATAAATAAATACATACATGTGTAAACGACTTATTTTTACTTATTTCCAATTATAATTAACATTTGATGAAGTGTCATTAAACATGGACAAACGCCCGGAACTAATGTGTCACTCAATGTTTCCTCTGCATCTGTAACTTTTCCAAAGCTGTGCTTCACTGACTGTTAATTCATTACTAAATTAACCGTCAACTATTGTGAAAGATCTGTGATTTTTCCGCTTCTTAAATGTGAATATTTTCTGCTTTCTTTGCTCCATAAAAACAAAGAAATCATTCAAACAAGACATATTTTCTGGACCAAACGATGAATGGATTATGATTTGTGATATATAATATGATATAATACTGTTGTGTCTGTAAGGAAGTCTTAAAAATACCAAGATTTGAATATGAAAATGTGTAAGGCTGCTCACACAGTGAGTGTGCACCTGCCTGTGATTAGTGTCATGAGCAGTAATTGTCTGGTGCAGCAGGTAAACACAGCAGTTCAGCCTTTGTCATCACCTCCAGCCTCATTATCCCCGGAATTAAACCACCAATTACAGCCCAACATTTACCTCCATGACGAGGTCACAGCGGAAAAATCCCCCAAACACTCGACTCACTGAACTGCTCACACACTCACATGCACACGCATGCACACACACACACACACACACATACGCATTTTACCACACACACACTTTAGGACACATGCACACACACACACACACACACACACACACACACATACACACACACATGCACACACACACACACACACACACACACACACACACACATACACACACACGCGACACACTTCACACACACACACACAAGTAGACATTATTATTACACACAATACACGCAAGACACGCATACATACGACTGACTCAATACTTATTGATATGTGAACAACATGAGTTCAGGGATTTTCCTTGTAATTGCCTTGCCTCCGAGCAATAAAAACTATTTCTTTCCCTGTTGTGACTGCAGAGACAGAGACACTGAGACACTGAGCCCACTCATCATGGGAGGTCACAGAGAGAAGACCCTGTTTCATTAAGAATCACCAGCTCCAAGAGATGAGGGAGGAGAGCTGTGAACAAAAGAGAGAGCGTGTGTGTGAGTGTGTGTGAGTGTGAGTGTGTGTGTGTGTGTGTGAGTGTGCCATGTCCCGAGGGAAGGAGGGAATTAACAGACAATAGAGAGTGTAGCAGCAGCAGCAGCATTAGCAGCAGCAGCAGTAGCATTAGCAGCAGCATTAGCATTAGCAGCATTAGCATTAGCAGCAGCATCAGCAGGTCATGATAAGGGCGACAAAGAAAACAACACAGCTGCCAATTTTAACGTCTCCACTCAGAAGTGAGTGTAATCTGACCTTTGACCCCTGAATCCCAAAGCTTTAGAGCAGAAAGACTGGTTTAAAGGACAGCTATGTGCTACTACAGTATGACATTTTTAGGTAATTAAACCCCAAGATTTGGATCCCTTTTTCTTCTGATTTGATCATTATTGATCATTATTGATCTTTATTGATTACTGTGAAGTCCAGCAGAGGGCGCTGTGAGTGCAGTCTGGTCTAAGATCCACTTTAAATCCATCAAAACAGTGACGTTTTGTTGTTGTTGTGTTAATGGAGGATCAAACTAACGGATTAGTTAACTAACGGTAACTAACGGTAGCTAACGGTAACTAACCAGTCGTCCTGAACAACAATCACAACAGCGTGAGGACATTTTCTTTTCTAATTAGATAGATGACAAAGAACAAATCTGCTGAGTCAGCTTTTACCTCGTCACATGACTAAGAGTAAGAGGTGAAGGAGGAGATGTGACATAATAACTGGTTATTAACGTTAATTAACACGAGCACAATAAACTATTTGTTTAGATTTCATGTCAAACTGAGATGAAGACAAGAATTTGTGTCAGGTCAGCTCTCTCTCTGTCTGTCTGTCTGACTGTCTGTCTCTGTCTGTCTCTCTCTGTTTTTGTTATTATTGCTGTGTCAGATTTTATCAGTGATCTATGATTTGCTTCACCTACGACATCCTCTCCAGTTTTATTAAAAAGAATTAACTCTGTTTTTCTGTGCATGCGTGCGTGTGTGTGTGTGCGTGATAATGTGTGTGTGCATGCGTGTGTGTGTGAGTGTGTGCGTGCGTGTGTGTGTGCACGCTTCAGCAGAGACACAAATGACTTGTGCTCCAGATTAATGCAGATTTTCTTTCTCCCTGTTTTTCAGTTGGTCTGGTGAGAGCAGATAACGTCGTGTCGTCATGAATATGAAGCTGTGACACGAGTGGACGAGGCTCGCGTGGATCAGACGTCTCTCCCTCGCTGCCTGTCTCACTCTGATAAATGAATCTGTGTCAGATATCTCCATTCAACCTGTCCTGTTCAGATCCCAGGCTCAACTAATCAATTCCTGAGTGTTCTTCAACAATTCAGGCCAGATTAGTTGAAATTAGGCAGGAGCAGCTTTTACTAATGCATCTGCTGATCTCACACACACACACACACACAGTTGGACATTCATGACTTGAGGGGACATTGCATTGACTTACATTCATTTCCCGGAGACTTACTCTAACCTTAACCACAATTAATACTGGCCTAATCCTAATCCTAACCTCAACCTAACCATAAACATATCTTCACCTTACAAGGAAGTTATTTATGTTGCACAAGGAAGGAAGTCCCCATCATGTGACTGTGTGAACAGGTTTAGGTCCCCACAACATTAGTAATACCCGCACACACACACACACACACACACACACACACACACACACACACGGATGTCCTACTCTAACATTGCCTTTTTCACAGCACAATAAACTGAGCATTTGCTGCTGCTGTTACTGCTGCTGCTGTTACTGCTGCTGATGTTACTGCTGCTGCTGTTACTGCTGCTGATGTTACTGCTGCTGTTACTGCTGCTGATGTTACTGCTGCTGCTGTTACTGCTGCTGATGTTACTGCTGCTGATGTTACTGCTGCTGATGTTACTGCCACTGCTGTGTCAGGACTGTACATCAAGAACATTACACTTATAAAAACCGCAGACTGAGATTTATGTAAATATGTCAGACAAAGTGTTTACTTGATAATACTGACGCAAGTAAAAGTACTGTTACTTTAAGATAATACTGACTCATATAAAAGTACT
>NW_025321797.1:1426-8923 GCF_019176455.1 Solea senegalensis | reverse complement strand
ATAGAAAAACACATCCAAAAAGTGAAACTTTTGCAAAAGACACAACTGAGAGTACAGAAGTAAATATTTTAAGATGTTAACGTCATTTGTGAGATTTATATTATGGGACGGTAGAAAAATGAAAATAATAAACGAAAACAGCTTTATCGTATTGCAAACACGAACAGACACAAATAGAGAAAAGAAGTAAATATTTTTGATGTTAACTTCATTTGTGAGATTTATATTATGGGACGGTAGAAAAATGAAAAAAAAAACAAACAACGAAAACAGCTTTATCGTATTGAAAACACTAACAGACACAAATAGAAAAAAACATCCAAACATTGAAATCCTAGCAAAATTAATGACTGAGGGAACAGAAGTATATCTTATAAGATGTTAAGTTCATTTGTGAGGTTTATACTATGGGCCAGTACAAAAATGAATAAAATCTGTAAACAGCTTTATCTCAGGGTATTGCAAACACAAACAGACACAAATAGAAAAACACATCCAAAAAGTAAAACTTTTGCACAATCAAACACTAAGGATACAGAAGTAAATATTTTAAGATGTTAACTTCATTTTGTGAGATTTATATTTTGGGACAGTAGAAATATGAAAAAAAAACGAAAACAGCTTTATCGTATCGCATACACTAACAGAAACAAATAGAAAAAACATCCAAACAGTGAAATCCTAGCAAAATGAATGAATGAGGGTACAGAAGTATTTGTTATACTTCTAAGTTCTATGTTCATCTGTGAAGTTTACATTATGTTACAGTAGAGTAATGAATAAAAATCTGAAAACAGCTTTATCTCAGGGTATTGCAAACACGAACAGACACAAATAGAAAAACACATCAAAAAAGTGAAACTTTTGCAAAAGCCACAACTGAGAGTACAGAAGTAAATATTTTAAGATGTTAACTTCATTTGTGAGATTTATATTATGGGACGGTAGAAAAATGAAAATAATAAACGAAAACAGCTTTATCGTATTGAAAACACGAACAGACACAAATAGAGAAAAGAAGTAAATATTTTTGATGTTAACTTCATTTGTGAGATTTATATTATGGGACGGTAGAAAAATGAAAAAAAACAAACAACGAAAACAGCTTTATCGTATTGAAAACACTAACAGACACAAATAGAAAAAAACATCCAAACATTGAAATCCTAGCAAAATTAATGACTGAGGGAACAGAAGTATATCTTATAAGATGTTAAGTTCATTTGTGAGGTTTATACTATGGGCCAGTACAAAAATGAATAAAATCTGTAAACAGCTTTATCTCAGGGTATTGCAAACACAAACAGACACAAATAGAAAAACACATCCAAAAAGTAAAACTTTTGCAAAATCAAACACTAAGGATACAGAAGTAAATATTTTAAGATGTTAACTTCATTTGTGAAGTTTGTATTATGGGACAGTACAGTGGGGAAAAAAAACAAACAAAAACTTAAAACAGCTTTTATCAAAAGATTAAAAACACTAACAGACACAAATAGAAAAAAACATCCAAATGAAATCCTCGCAAAATTAATGACTGAGGGAACAGAAGTATATCTTATAAGATGTTACATGTTCATTTGTGAGGTTTATACTTATGGGCCAGTAGAAAATGAAAATCTGAAAAAACTTTAGCTCAGGTATAGCAAACACTTAACAGACACAGCGAAAACAAATTCAAAAAGTGAAATCCTTGCAAAATCAAACACTGAGGGTACAGAAGTAAATATTTTAGGATATTAACTTCATTTGTGAGGTTTATATTATGTGATAGTAGAGAAATGAAAAGAATCATGAAACAGCCTTATCTCAGCTGAATGCGCACAAAAAACAGACACAAATAGAAAAAAAACATCCAAACAGTGAAATCATTTCAAAATCAAACACTGAGGGTACAGAAGTAAATATTTTAGCATATTAACTTCATTTGTGAGGTTTATATTATGGGATAGTAGAGAAATGAAAACAATCATGAAACAGCCTTATCTCAGCTAAATGCGTAAAAAAACAGACAAGAATAGAATAACAAATCCAAACAGTGCAATCCTTGCAAAATCAAACACTGAGGGGACAGAAGTTTATCTTATAAGATGATAACTTCATTTGTGAGGTTTGTATTATGGGAAAGTAGAAAATTAAAAAAAAATCCGAAAACAGCTTTATCTCAGCTGAATGTGCACATAAACAGACATGAATAGAAAAACACATCCAAACAGTGCAATCCTTGCTAAATCAAACACTGAGGATACAGATTTTGGACGACATACTAATCTGTCACTTTTTTGTCAAATTTTGGATGACATACTAAACTCTGACTTTTTAGTCACATTTTGGACAATATACGAAGCCATGATATTTTTGTCAAATTTTGGACGACATACTAAACGATGACTTTTTTGTCGCATGTTTGACAATATACTAACCTATGACATTTTTGTCAAATTTTGGACAAAATACTAAACTATGACATTTTTGTCACATTTTGGACGACATACTAAACTATGACTTTTTTGTCGCATTTTGGTCAATAAAATAACCTGTGACATTTTTGTCACATTTTGTACGACATACTAAACTATCACTTTTTTTCGCATTTTGGACGACATACTAAACTATGACTTTTTTGTCGCATGTTTGACAATATTCTAACATATGACATTTTTGTCACATTTTGGACCCACATTACTAAACTATGACTTTTTGTCGCATTTTGGTCAATATAATAACCTATGACATATTTGTCAAATTTTGGATTAACATACAAAAACTGTGACTTTTTTAGTCACATTTTGGAGGACATACTAAACTATGACTTTTTTTTCGCATTTTAGGACAACATACTATAACCTATGACATATTTGTCAAATTTTGGACGACATACTTAAACTGTCACATTTTTGCCACATTTTGGACGACATACTAACTATGACTTTTTAGTCACATTTTGGAAGACATACTAAACTATGACTTTTTTGTCGCATTTTGGACAATATACTAACTTATGACATATTTATCAAATTTTGGACGACATTCTAATCTATGACATTTTTGCCAAAATTTTGGACCACATACTAACCTATGACATAGTTGTCAAATTTTGGATGACATACTAACCTTTGACATTTTTGCCATATTTTGGACGACATACTAAACTATGACCTTTTAGTCACATTTTGGGCGACATAGTAAACTATGACTTTTAGTCACATTTTGGACAACATACATACCTATGACATATTTGTCACATTTTGGACAAGATACTAAACTACGACATTTTTGTCACATTTTAGACGACATACTAACCTATGACATATTTGTCACATTTTGGACAAGATACTAAACTATCACTTTTTTTTTGACATACTAACCTGTGACATATTTGTCGCATTTTGGTCAATATAATAACCTATGACATTTTTGTCAAATTTTGGACGACATACCGAACTATAACATTTTTGTCACATTTTGGACGACATACTGAACTATCACATTTTTATCAAATTTTAGACGACATACTAAACTATGACTTTTTAGTCACATTTTGGAGGACATACTAAACTATGACTTTTTTGTCGCATTTTGGACAATATACTAACCTATGACATTTTTGTCAATTTTGGACAACATACTTACCTATGACTTTTTTGTCAAATTTTGGACAACATACTAACCTATGACATAGTTGTCAAATTTTGGACGACATACTAAAGTATGCCTTTTTTTATAAAATTTTGGACAACATACAAAACTCTGACTTTTTAGTCACATTTTGTACGACATACTAAACTATGACTTTTTTGTCGTATTTTGGACAATATACTAACTTATCACATTTTTGTCAATTTTGGACAACATACTTACCTATGATATTTTTGTAAAATTTTGGACGACATACTAAACTATGACATTTTTGTCAAATTTTGGACGACATACTAACCTATGACATTTTTGCCACATTTTGGACGACATACTAAACTAAAACTTTTTAGTCACATTTTGGACGAAATAGTAAACTATGACTTTTTTGACGCATTTTGGACAACATACCAACCTATGACATTTTTGTCAAATTTTAGACGACATACTTATCTATGACTTATTTGTCACATTTTGGACGACATACTAACCCATGACTTTTTAGTCACACTTTGGACGACATCGTAAACTATGACTTTTTTGTTGCATTTTGGACAACATACTAAACTATGACATTTTTGTCAATTTTGGACAACATACTAAACCATGACTTTTTTGTCACATTTTGGACGACCTACAAACTATCACTTTTTTGTCAAATTTTGGAATACCTACTAAACTATCACTTTTTTGTCAAATTTCGGACAAGATACTAAACTATGACTTTTTTGTCAAAGTTTGGACGACATACTTACCTATGACATTTTTGCCATATTTTGGACGACATACTAACCTATGACTTTTTAGTCACATTTTGGAGGACATACTAAACTATCACTTTTTTATCAAATTTTGCACGACATACTATAACCTATGACATTTTTGTCGAATTTTGGACGATATACTAACCTATTTCATTTTTTCCACATTTTGGAAGACATACTTAAACTATCACTTTTTTGTCGCATTTTGGACAATATACTAACCTATGACATTTTTGTCAAATTTTGGACAACATACTAAAAAAGTATGACATTTTGTCAAATTTTTGGACTTATACTAATCTATGACATTTTCCACATTTTTGGACGACATACTAATCTATCACTTTTTATCAAATTTTTGGACACAACATTCAAACTACATTTTGCCACATTTTGGACGATATACCTAATCTATGACTTTTTAAATCACATTTTGGACCACATGATAAAAATTATGCCTTTTTTTTTATCAAATTTTTTGGGCGACATACTAAACTATAACATTTTTGTCACATTTTGAGACTGATATACTGAACTATCATTTTATAAATTGCGGACAACATACAAAACTCCTGACTTTTAGTCACATTTTGTCACGACATACTAACTATGACATTTTGTCAAATTTTGGACGACATACTAACCTATGACTTTTTAGTCACATTTTGGACGACATACTAAACTATGACTTTTTTGTCGCATTTTGGACAATATACTAACTTATGACATTTTTGTCAATTTTGGACAACATACTTACCTATGACATTTTTGTAAAATTTTGGACGACATACTAAACTATGACATAGTTGTCAAATTTTGGACGACATACTAAAGTATGCCTTTTTTTATAAAATTTTGGACGACATACTAAACGATCACATTTTTGTCACATTTTGGCCGACATACTAACCTGTGACATATTTGTCAAATTTTGGACGACATCATTTTGAACAACATACTAAACTGTGACTTTTTTGTCGAATTTTGGACGATATACCAACCTATGACATTTTTGTCAAATTTTAGACGACATACTTATCTATGACTTTTTAGTCACATTTTGGACGACGAATTAACCTTTAACTTTTATGTCAAATTTTGGATGACATACAAACCTATGACATTTTTGCCACATTTTTGACCACATAATACAGTAACGCCTTTTTTTTAAATCAAATTTTGGACGACATACTAAACTAGGGCGTTTTGTGCGATTTTGGACAACATACTAACCTATGACATTTTTGCCACATTTTGGACGATATGCTAATCTATGACTTTTTAATCACATTTTTTACCACATGATAAAGTATGCCTTTTTTTTAGTCACATTTTGGAGGACATACTAAACTATGACTTTTTTGTCGCATTTTGGACAATATACTAACCTATGACATTTTTGTCAATTTTGGACAACATACTTACCTATGACTTTTTTGTCAAATTTTGGACGACATACTAACCTATGACATAGTTGTCAAATTTTGGACGACATACTAAAGTATGCCTTTTTTTATAAAATTTTGGACAACATACAAAACTCTGACTTTTTAGTCACATTTTGTACGACATACTAAACTATCACTTTTTTGTTGCATTTTGGACAGCATACAAACCTATGATATATTTGTCAAAGTTTGGACGACATACTAACCTATGTAAGTTTTGCCACATTTTGGACGACATAGTAAACTATGACTTTTTTTTTTCGAAATTTTGGACAACATACTAACCTATGAAATTTTTTTCATATTTTGGACGACGTACTAACCTATGACTTTTTAGTCACATTTTGGACAAAATAGTAAACTATGACTATTTTGACGCATTTTTGAAAAACATACCAACCTATGACATTTTTGTCAATTTTGGACAACATACTTACCTATGATATTTTTGTAAAATTTTGGACGACATACTAAACTATGACTTTTTTGTCAAATTTTGGACGACATACTAAACTATGACTTTTTTGTCGCATTTTGGACAATATACTAACCTATGAGATTTTTGTCGATTTTAGACGACATACTAAGCGATCACATTTTGTCACATTTTGGACGACATACCCCAACCTGAAACATGTTACATGGGGAATTTTGGGCGACATCATTTTTGAACAGCATACTAAACCTTGACTTTTTGTCGAATTTTTGAACACATGCCACTAAAGTATACCTTTTTAAAATTTTTGGAATGACTTAATAAATGACTTTTTGTCAAATTTTTGGGCCGGCGTGCTAACTAACTTTAACTTTTTGTCAAATTTGGATGACATACAAACCTATGGCTTATTTTATACATTTTGCCACATTTTGGTCGACATACTAACCTAGCACTTTTTTGTCAAATTTTGGACGACATACTAACCTATGACTTTTTAGTCACATTTTGGACGAAATAGTAAACTATGACTTTTTTGACGCATTTTGGACAACATACCAACCTATGACATTTTTGTCAATTTTGGACAACATACTTACCTATGATATTTTTGTAAAATTTTGGACGAGATACTAAACTATGACTTTTTTGTCAAATTTTGGACGACATAATAAAGTATGCCTTTTTTTTAATCAAATTTTGGATGACATACTGAACTATAACATTTTTGTCACATTTTGGACGACATACTAAACTATCATTTTTTTATCAAATTTTGGATGACATACAAAATTATGTCTTTTTATAAAATTTTGGACAACATACAAAACTCTGACTTTTTAGTCACATTTTGTACGACATACTAAACTATCACTTTTTTGTCGCATTTTGGACAGCATACAAACCTATGATATATTTGTCAAATTTTGGACGACATACTAACCTATGTAATTTTTGCCACATTTTGGAGGACATACTAAACTATAACCTTTTAGTCACATTTTGGACGACATAGTAAACTATGACTTTTTTTGTCGAACTTTTGGACAACATACTAACCTATGACATTTTTGTCATATTTTGGACGACATACTAACCTATGACTTTTTAGTCACATTTTGGACGAAATAGTAAACTATGACTTTTTTGACGCATTTTGGACAACATACCAACCTATGACATTTTTGTCAATTTTGGACAACATACTTAC
>NW_025321797.1:0-1326 GCF_019176455.1 Solea senegalensis | reverse complement strand
TTGTCACATTTTGGACGACCTACTAAACTATCACTTTTTTGTCAAATTTTGGAAAACCTACTAAACTATCACTTTTTTGTCAAAGTTTGGACGACATACCTACCTATGACATTTTTGCCACATTTTGGACGACATACTAACCTATGACTTTTTAGTCACATTTTGGATGACATACTTATCTATGACTTATTTGTCACATTTTGAACGACATAGTAAACTGACTTTTTTGTCGCATTTTGGACAACATACTTACCTATGACTTTTTTGTAAAATTTTGGAAGACATACTAAACGATGAAATGATTGCCACATTTTGGACGACATACTAAACTATAACTTTTTTGTCACATTTTGGAACACAAAATAAAGTATGCACTTTGTTTATCAAATTTTGGACGACATACTAAACTATGACATTTTTGTAACATTTTGGACAACATACTAACTATGACATATTTGTCACATTTTGGACCACATAATACAGTAACGCCTTTTTTTTAAATCAAATTTTGGACGACATACTAAACTAGGACGTTTTGGCCATTTGGACAACATACTAACCTGAAATATTTATCAAATTTGGACAACATGCCCACCTGCCATGACATTTTTGCCCACATTTTGGGCTGACATACTAACCTATCATGCTTTAGTCACATTTTAGACTGACATACTAAACTATCGCTTTTATAAAATTTTTAGGCGACATACTAAATTTTGACTTTTTTGCCACGATGACATACTAACCTATGACATTTTACTTTATTTGGGCGACATACTATGACCTTTTGTCACATTTTTTGGACAACATACTAAACTATGACATTTTTGTCACATTTTGGACGACATACTAAACTATCACATTTTTGTCAAATTTTGGACGACATACTAGCCTATGACATTTTTATCAAATTTTGGAAAACATACTATACCATGATTTTTTTGTTGCATTTTGGACAATATATTAACCTATGACATTTTTGTCACATTTTGGACGACATACTAACCTATGACCTTTTATTCACATTTGGACGACATACTAACCTATGACTTTTTAGTCACATTTTGGACGAAATAGTAAACTATGACTTTTTTGACGCATTTTGGACAACATACTAACCTATGACATTTTTGTCAATTTTGGACAACATAATAAACTATGACTTTTTTGTCACATTTTGGACAACATACTAAACTATCACTTTTTTGTCAAATTTTGGAAAACCTACTAAACTATCACTTTTTTGTCAAATTTTGGACAAGATACTAAACTATGACTTTTTTGTCAAAGTTTGGACGACATACTTACCTATGACTTATTTGTCAC
>NW_025321796.1:0-4140 GCF_019176455.1 Solea senegalensis | reverse complement strand
TGTTTCAGCTTCTAAATGTTAACATTTTCTACTTTCTGTCATATTTCAGCTTCTAAATTTTAATATTTTCTACTTTCTGTCATATATCAGCTTCTAAATGTGAATACTTTCTAATTTATGTCATTTGTCAGCTTCCAAATGTGAATACTTTCTACTTCCTGTCATATTTCAGCTTCTTAATGTGAATACTATCTACTTCCTGTCATATTTCAGCTTCTTAATGTGAATACTTTCTGTCATTTCTCACCTTCTAAATGTGAATACTTACTACTTTCTGTCATTTGTCAGCTTCTAAATGTGAATACTTTCTGTCATTTTTCAGCTTCTAAATGTGAATATTTTTTAATTTCTGTCTTGTTTCAGCTTCTAAATGTAAACATTTTCTACTTTCTGTCATATTAGTCAAATTTTAATATGTTCCTACTTTTCTGTCATATATCAGCTTCTAAATGTGAATACTTTCTAATTTCTGGGTCATTTGTCGTAGCTTCCCAAATGTACTTTCTACTTCCTTTTCTCATATTTCAGCTTCTAATGTGGAATATTTTCTTCTTCCCTTTCTGTCATATATCAGCTTCTAAATGTGAATACTTTCTAATTTATGTCATTTGTCAGCTTCTAAATTTGAATACTTTCTACCTTCTGTCATTTCTCAGCTTCTACATGTGAATATTTTCTACTTTCTGTCATTTTACAGCTTCTAAATGTGAATATTTTCTAATTTCTGTCATTTCTCACCTTCTAAATGTGAATACTTACTACTTCTGTCATTTGTCAGCTTCTAAATGTGAATACTTTCTGTCATTTTTCAGCTTCTCAATGTGAATATTTTCTAATTTCTGTCATTTCTCTCCTTCTAAATGTGAATACTTACTACTTTCAGTCATTTGTCAGCTTCTAAACGTGAATACTTTCTGTCATATTTCAGCTTCTAAATGTGAATATTTTTTTCTTTCTGTCATATTTCAACTTCTAAATGTGAATATTTTATACTTTCTTTCATATTTCAGCTTCTTAAATGTGAATATCTTTTAATTGTGTCATTTGCCAGCTTCTAAATGTGAATACTTTCTACTTTCTGTCATATTTCAGCTTCTAAATGTGAATACTTTCTACTTTCTTTCATATTTCAGCTTCTAAATGTGAATACTTACTACTTTCTGTCATTTTTCAGCTTCTAAATGTGAATATTTTCTACTTTCTGTCATTTTTCAGCTTCTAAATGTGAAGATTTTCTACTTTCTGTCATTTATCAGCTTCTAAATGTGAATACTTTCTAATTTATGTGTCAGCTTCCAAATGTGAATACTTTCTACTTCCTGTCATATTTCAGCTTCTTAATGTGAATACTTTCTACTTACTGTCATATTTCAGCTTCTTAATGTAATACTTTCTTTCTGTCATTTTTCAGCTTCTAAATGTGAATATTTTCTAATTTCTGTCATTTCTCACCTTCTAAATGTGAATACTAACTACTTTCTGTCATTTGTCAGCTTCTAAATGTGAATACTTTCTGTCATTTTTCAGCTTCTAAATGTGAATATTTTTTAATTTCTTTCATGTTTCAGCTTCTAAATGTGAATATTTTCTACTTTCTGTCATTTATCAGCTTCTAAATTTGAATACTTTCTAATTTATGTCATTTGTCAGCTTCCAAATGTGAATACTTTCTACTTCCTGTCATATTTCAGCTTCTTAATGTCAATACTTTCTCCCTTCTGTCATGTTTCAGCTTCTAAATGTAAATATTTTCTTGTTTCTGTCATTTATCAGCTTCTAAATTTGAATACTTTCTAACTTCTGTCATGTTTCAGCTTCTAAATGTGAATATTTTTACATGTCTCAGCTTCTAAATGTGAATATTTTTCAGCTTCTAAATGTGAATATTTTTACATGTCTGTCATATTTCAGCTTCTAAATGTGAAAATTTTTACATTCTGTCATATTTCAGCTTCTAAATGTAAATATTTTCTACTTTCTGTCATATTTCAGCTTCCAAATGTGAATATTTTCTACTTTCTTTCATGCATTTCAGCTTCTTAAATGTGAATATCTTTTAATTTTGTCATTTTTCAGCTTCTAAATGTGAATATTTTCTCATTTCTGTCTTGTTTCAGCTTCTAAATGTGAATATTTTCTACTTTCTGTCATGTTTCAGCTTCTAAATGTGAACATTTTCTACTTTCTGTCATATTTCAGCTTCTAAATTTTAATATTTTCTACTTTCTGTCATATATCAGCTTCTAAATGTGAATACTTTCTAATTTATGTCATTTGTCAGCTTCCAAATGTGAATACTTTCTACTTCCTGTCATATTTCAGCTTCTTAATGTGAATACTTTCTACTTCCTGTCATATTTTTCAGCTTCTAAATGTGAATATTTCTACTTTCTGTCATTTGTCAGCTTCTAAATGTGAATACTGTCATTTTTCATCTTTCTTTCTACAGCTTCTAAATGTGTCTACTTTCTGTCAAGCTTCTACATGTGAATATTTTCTACTTTCTGTCATTTTACAGCTTCTAAATGTGAATATTTTCTAATTTCTGTCATTTCTCACCTTCTAAATGTGAATACTTACTACTTCTGTCATTTGTCAGCTTCTAAATGTGAATACTTTCTGTCATTTTTCAGCTTCTCAATGTGAATATTTTCTAATTTCTGTCATTTCTCTCCTTCTAAATGTGAATACTTACTACTTTCAGTCATTTGTCAGCTTCTAAACGTGAATACTTTCTGTCATATTTCAGCTTCTAAATGTGAATATTTTTTTCTTTCTGTCATATTTCAACTTCTAAATGTGAATATTTTATACTTTCTTTCATATTTCAGCTTCTTAAATGTGAATATCTTTTAATTTTGTCATTTGCCAGCTTCTAAATGTGAATACTTTCTACTTTCTGTCATATTTCAGCTTCTAAATGTGAATACTTTCTACTTTCTATCATATTTCAGCTTCTAAATGTGAATACTTTCTACTTCGTGTCATTTGTCAGCTTCTCAATGTGAATACTTTCTTCATATATCAGCTTCTAAATGTGAATACTTTCTAATTTATGTCATTTTTCAGCTTCCAAATGTGAATACTTTCTACTTCCTGTCATATTTCAGCTTCTTAATGTGAATACTTTCTACTTCCTGTCATATTTCAGCTTCTTAATGTGAATACTTTCTCCCTTCTGTCATTTTTCAGCTTCTAAATGTGAATATTTTCTAATTTCTGTCATTTCTCACCTTCTAAATGTTAATACTAACTACTTTCTGTCATTTGTCAGCTTCTAAATGTGAATACTTTCTGTCATTTTTCAGCTTCTAAATGTGAATATTTTTTAATTTCTGTCATGTTTCAGCTTCTAAATGTGAACATTTTCTACTTTCTGTCATGTTTCAGCTTCTAGAGATTTGAATATTTTCTACTTTCTGTCATTTTTCAGCTTCTTAATGTGAATATTTTCTACTTTCTGTCATTTTTCAGCTTCTAAATGTGAATATTTTCTCATTTCTGTTATTTCTCACCTTCTAAATGTGAATACTTACTACTTTCTGTCATTTGTCAGCTTCTAAATGTGAATACTTTGTGTCATTTTTCAGCTTCTAAATGTGAATATTTTTTTATTTCTTTCATGTTTCAGCTTCTAAATGTGAATATTTTCTACTTTCTGTCATTTATCAGCTTCTAAATTTGAATACTTTCTAATTTATGTCATTTGTCAGCTTCCAAATGTGAATACTTTCTACTTCCTGTCATATTTCAGCTTCTTAATGTCAATACTTTCTCCCTTCTGTCATGTTTCAGCTTCTAAATGTAAATATTTTCTTGTTTCTGTCATTTATCAGCTTCTAAATTTGAATACTTTCTAACTTCTGTCATGTTTCATCTTCTAAATGTGAATATTTTTACATTCTGTCATATTTCAGCTTCTAAATGTGAATATTTTTACATTCTGTCATATTTCAGCTTCTAAATGTGAATATTTTCTACTTCTGTCATATTTCAGCTTCTAAATGTAGCTTACTTTCTGTCATGTTTCAGCTTCTAAATGTGAACAGTTTCTAATTTCTCTTGTCATATATCAGCTTCTAAATGTGAATACTTTCTACTTCCTGTCATATTTCAGCTTAATGTCATTACTTTCTTCCC
>NW_025321795.1:0-12232 GCF_019176455.1 Solea senegalensis | reverse complement strand
TTTGAAGCCTTTCAATAATAGAACTCATGACTTCACAGATCTCAGCCTTATGAACTATTTAAAAACATCTGTCCCTCTTCATGGACAGCATGGTTGGTGTAGTGGTTAATGCTCTTGACTTTGGAACAAGAAGACCTTGGTTCAACACCCATATGGAACAAGCATCTTTCTGCAGTTTTTCATGTTCTCCGGCCTCCTCCCATATTCCATCAATCATCTACCACTGTGTCCTCCACTGGAGGGTCGTGGGGGCTGCTGTGCCAAGCTCAGCTGTCATAGGGTGATAGGCGGGGTTCAACCTGGACTGTTGGCCAGTCCATTCAAAACATGCAATACAGTAAATTTGCACTTAAACATTCACTTCACGTAAGATTCGAACCCATGACCATAGGAACGACAGTCCTTGCCCGAACCACGTGAGCTAGTTGTCCTTGTATGCTTCTTCGGCCAATTTTGAAGCCTTTCAATAATAGAACTCATGACTTCACAGATCTCAGCCTTATGAACTATTTAAAAACATCTGTCCCTCTTCATGGACAGCATGGTTGGTGTAGTGGTTAATGCTCTTGACTTTGGAACAAGAAGACCTTGGTTCGAGACCCATATGGAACAAGCATCTTTCTGCAGTTTTTCATGTTCTCCGGCCTCCTCCCATACTCCATCAATCATCTAACACTGTGTCCTCCACTGGAAGGTCGTGGGGGCTGCTGTGCCAAGCTCAGCTGTCATAGGGTGATAGGCGGGGTTCACCCTGGACTCTTGGCCAGTCCATTCAAAACATGCAATACAGTAAATTTGCACTTAAACATTCACTTCACGTAAGATTCGAACCCATGACCATAGGAACGACAGTCCTTGCCTGAACCACGTGAGCCAGTTGTCCTTGTATGCTTCTTTGGCCAATTTTGAAGCCTTTCAACAATAGAACTCATGACTTCACAGATCTCAGCCTTATGAACTATTTAAAAACATCTGTCCCTCTTCACGGACAGCATGGTTGGTTTAGTGGTTAATGCTCTTGACTTTGGAACAAGAAGACCTTGGTTCGAGACCCATATGGAACAAGCATCTTTCTGCAGTTTTTCATGTTCTCCCCCGGGTTCTCTGGCCTCCTCCCACATTCCATCAATCATCTAGCACTGTGTCCTCCACTGGAGGGTCGTGGGGGCTGCTGTGCCAAGCTCAGCTGTCATAGGGTCATAGGCGGGGTTCACCCTGCACTGTTGGCCAGTCCATTCAAAACATGCAATACAGTAAATTTGCACTTAGACATTGACTTCACGTAAGATTCGAACCCATGACCATAGGAACGACAGTCCTTGCCTGAACCACGTGAGCTGGTTGTCCTTGTATGCTTCGTCGGCCAATTTTGAAGCCTTTCAATAATAGAACTCATGACTTCACAGATCTCAGCCTCATGAACTATTTAAAAACATCTGTCCCTCATCATGGACAGCATGGTTGGTGTAGTGGTTAATGCTCTTGACTTTGGAACAAGAAGACCTTGGTTCGAGACCCATATGGAACAAGTGTCTTTCTGCAGTTTTTCATGTCTTCCCCCGGGTTCTCTGGCCTCCTCCCACACTCCATCAATCATCTACCACTGTGTCCTCCACTGGAGGGCCATGGCGGCTGCTGTGCCAAGCTCAGCTGTCATAGGGTCATAGGCGGGGTTCACCCTGCACTGTTGGCCAGTCCATTCAAAACATGCAATACAGTAAATTTGCACTTAAACATTCACTTCACGTAAGATTCGAACCCATGACCATAGGAACGACAGTCCTTGCCCGAACCGCGTGAGCTAGTTGTCCTTGTATGCTTCTTCGGCCAATTTTGAAGCCTTTCAATAATAGAACTCATGACTTCACAGATCTCAGCCTTATGAACTATTTAAAAACATCTGTCCCTCATCATGGACAGCATGGTTGGTGTAGTGGTTAATGCTCTTGACTTTGGAACAAGAAGACCTTGGTTCGAGACCCATATGGAACAAGCATCTTTCTGCAGTTTTTCATGTCCTCCCCCGGGTTCTCTGGCCTCCTCCCACACTCCATCAATCATCTACCACTGTGTCCTCCACTGGAGGGCCATGGGGGCTGCTGTGCCAAGCTCAGCTGTCATAGGCGGGGTTCACCCTGGACTGTTGGCCAGTCCATTCAAAACATGCGATACAGCAAATTTGCACTTAAACATTCACTTCACGTAAGATTCGAACCCATGACCATAGGAACGACAGTCCTTGCCTGAACCACGTGAGCCAGTTGTCCTTGTATGCTTCTTTGGCCAATTTTGAAGCCTTTCAACAATAGAACTCATGACTTCACAGATCTCAGCCTTATGAACTATTTAAAAACATCTGTCCCTCTTCACGGACAGCATGGTTGGTTTAGTGGTTAATGCTCTTGACTTTGGAACAAGAAGACCTTGGTTCGAGACCCATATGGAACAAGCATCTTTCTGCAGTTTTTCATGTTCTCCGGCCTCCTCCCATACTCCATTAATCATCTAACACTGTGTCCTCCACTGGAAGGTCGTGGGGGCTGCTGTGCCAAGCTCAGCTGTCATAGGGTCATAGGCGGGGTTCACCCTGGACTGTTGGCCAGTCCATTCAAAACATGCGATACAGCAAATTTGCACTTAAACATTCACTTCACGTAAGATTCGAACCCATGACCATAGGAACGACAGTCCTTGCCTGAACCACGTGAGCCAGTTGTCCTTGTATGCTTCTTTGGCCAATTTTGAAGCCTTTCAACAATAGAACTCATGACTTCACAGATCTCAGCCTTATGAACTATTTAAAAACATCTGTCCCTCTTCACGGACAGCATGGTTGGTTTAGTGGTTAATGCTCTTGACTTTGGAACAAGAAGACCTTGGTTCGAGACCCATATGGAACAAGCATCTTTCTGCAGTTTTTCATGTTCTCCCCCGGGTTCTCTGGCCTCCTCCCACACTCCATCAATCATCTACCACTGTGTCCTCCACTGGAGGGCCATGGGGGCTGCTGTGCCAAGCTCAGCTGTCATAGGGTCATAGGCGGGGTTCACCCTGGACTGTTGGCCAGTCCATTCAAAACATGCGATAGAGTAAATTTGCACTTAAACATTCACTTCATGTAAGATTCAAACCCATGACCATAGGAACGACAGTCCTTGCCTGAACCACGTGAGCTAGTTGTCCTTGTATGCTTCGTCGGCCAATTTTGAAGCCTTTCAATAATAGAGCTCATGACTTCACAGATCTCAGCCTTATGAACTATTTAAAAACATCTGTCCCTCTTCAAGGACAGCATGGTTGGTGTAGTGGTTAATGCTCTTGACTTTGAAACAAGAAGACCTTGGTTCGAGACCCATATGGAACAGGCATCTTTCTGCAGTTTTTCATGTTCTCCCCCGGGTTCTCTGGCCTCCTCCCACACTCCATCAATCATCTACCACTGTGTCCTCCACTGGAGGGCCATGGGGGCTGCTGTGCCAAGCTCAGCTGTCATAGGGTCATAGGCGGGGTTCACCCTGGACTGTTGGCCAGCCCATTCAAAACATGCAATACAGTAAATTTGCACTTAAACATTCACTTCATGTAAGATTCGAACCCATGACCATAGGAACGACAGTCCTTGCCTGAACCACGTGAGCTAGTTGTCCTTGTATGCTTCGTCGGCCAATTTTGAAGGCTTTCAATAATAGCACTCATGGCTTCACAGATCTCAGCCTTATGAACTATTTAAAAACATCTGTGCCTCTTCATGGACAGCATGGTTGGTGTAGTGGTTAATGCTCTTGACTTTGGAACAAGAAGACCTTGGTTCGAGACCCATATGGAACGAGCATCTTTCTGCAGTTTTTCATGTTCTCCCCCGGGTTCTCTGGCCTCCTCCCACACTCCATCAATCAACTACCACTGTGTCTTCCACTGGAGCGCCATGGGGGCTGCTGTGCGAAGCTCAGCTGTCATAGGGTCATAGACGGCGTTCACCCTGGACTGTTGGCCAGTCCATTCAAAACATGCAATACAGCAAATTTGCACTTAAACATTCACTTCACGTAAGATTCGAACCCATGACCATAGGAACGACAGTCCTTGCCTGAACCACGTGAGCTAGTTGTCCTTGTATGCTTCGTCGGCCAATTTTGAAGGCTTTCAATAATAGCACTCATGGCTTCACAGATCTCAGCCTTATGAACTATTCAAAAACATCTGTCCCTCTTCACGGACAGCATGGTTGGCGTAGTGGTTAATGCTCTTGACTTTGGAACAAGAAGACCTTGGTTCGAGACCCATATGGAACAAGCATCTTTCTGCAGTTTTTCATGTTCTCCGGCCTCCTCCCATACTCCATCAATCATCTACCACTGTGTCCTCAACTGGAGGGTCATGGGGGCTGCTGTGCCAAGCTCAGCTGTCATAGGGTCATAGGCGGGGTTCACCCTGGACTGTTGGCCAGTCCATTCAAAACATGCGATAGAGTAAATTTGCACTTAAACATTCACTTCACGTAAGATTCGAACCCATGACCATAGGAACGACAGTCCTTGCCCGAACCAAGTGAGCTAGTTGTCCTTATATGCTTTTTCGGCCAATTTTGAAGCCTTTCAATAATAGAACTCATGACTTCACAGATCTCAGCCTTATGAACTATTTAAAAACATCTGTCCCTCATCATGGACAGCATGGTTTGTCTAGTGGTTAATGCGCTTGACTTTAGAACAAGAAGACCTTGGTTCGAGACCCATGTGGAACAAGCATCTTTCTGCAGTTTTTCATGTTCTCCCCGGGTTCTCTGGCCTCCTCCCACACTCCATCAATCATCTACCACTGTGTCCTCCACTGGAGGGCCATGGGGGCTGCTGTGCCAAGCTCAGCTGTCATAGGGTCATAGGCGGGGTTCACCCTGGACTGTTGTCCAGTCCATTCAAAACATGCAATACAGTAAATTTGCACTTAAACATTCACTTCACGTAAGATTCGAACCCATGACCATAGGAACGACAGTCCTTGCCTGAACCATGTGAGCTAGTTGTCCTTGTATGCTTCGTCGGCCAATTTTGAAGCCTTTCAATAATAGAACTCATGACTTCACAGATCTCAGCCTTATGAACTATTTAAAAACATCTGTCCCTCATCATGGACAGCATGGTTGGTGTAGTGGTTAATGCTCTTGACTTTGGAACAAGAAGACCTTGGTTCGAGACCCATATGGAACAAGCATCTTTCTGCAGTTTTTCATGTCCTCCCCCGGGTTCTCTGGCCTCCTCCCACACTCCATCAATCATCTACCACTGTGTCCTCCACTGGAGGGCCATGGGGGCTGCTGTGCCAAGCTCAGCTGTCATAGGCGGGGTTCACCCTGGACTGTTGGCCAGTCCATTCAAAACATGCGATACAGCAAATTTGCACTTAAACATTCACTTCACGTAAGATTCGAACCCATGACCATAGGAACGACAGTCCTTGCCTGAACCACGTGAGCTGGTTGTCCTTGTATGCTTCGTCGGCCAATTTTGAAGCCTTTCAATAATAGAACTCATGACTTCACAGATCTCAGCCTTATGAACTATTTAAAAACATCTGTCCCTCTTCACGGACAGCATGGTTGGTTTAGTGGTTAATGCTCTTGACTTTGGAACAAGAAGACCTTGGTTCGAGACCCATATGGAACAAGCATCTTTCTGCAGTTTTTCATGTTCTCCCCCGGGTTCTCTGGCCTCCTCCCACACTCCATCAATCATCTACCACTGTGTCCTCCACTGGAGGGCCATGGGGGCTGCTGTGCCAAGCTCAGCTGTCATAGGGTCATAGGCGGGGTTCACCCTGGACTGTTGGCCAGTCCATTCAAAACATGCGATACAGCAAATTTGCACTTAAACATTCACTTCACGTAAGATTCGAACCCATGACCATAGGAACGACAGTCCTTGCCTGAACCACGTGAGCTGGTTGTCCTTGTATGCTTCGTCGGCCAATTTTGAAGCCTTTCAATAATAGAACTCATGACTTCACAGATCTCAGCCTTATGAACTATTTAAAAACATCTGTCCCTCTTCACGGACAGCATGGTTGGTGTAGTGGTTAATGCTCTTGACTTTGGAACAAGAAGACCTTGGTTCGAGACCCATATGGAACAAGCATCTTTCTGCAGTTTTTCATGTCTTCCCCCGGGTTCTCTGGCCTCCTCCCACACTCCATCAATCATCTACCACTGTGTCCTCCACTGGAGGGCCATGACGGCTGCTGTGCCAAGCTCAGCTGTCATAGGCTCATGGGCGGGGTTCGCCCTGGACTGATGGCCAGTCCATTCAAAACATGCAATACAGTAAATTTGCACTTAAACATTCACTTCACGTAAGACTCGAACCCCTGACCATAGGAACGACAGTCCTTGCCTGAACCACGTGAGCTAGTTGTCCTTATATGCTTTTTCGTCCAATTTGGAAGTCTTTCAATAATAGAACTCATGACTTCACAGATCTCAACCTTATGAACTATTTAAAAACATCTGTGCCTCTTCATGGACAGCATGGTTGGTGTAGTGGTTAATGCTCTTGACTTTGGAACAAGAAGACCTTGGTTCGAGACCCATATGGAACAAGCATCTTTCTGCAGTTTTTCATGTTCTCCCCCGGGTTCTCTGGCCTCCTCCCACACTCCATCAATCATCTACCACTGTGTCCTCCACTGGAGGGCCATGGGGGCTGCTGTGCCAAGCTCAGCTGTCATAGGGTCATAGGCGGGGTTCACCCTGCACTGTTGGCCAGTCCATTCAAAACATGCAATACAGTAAATTTGCACTTAAACATTCACTTCACGTAAGATTCGAACCCATGACCATAGGAACGACAGTCCTTGCCTGAACCATGTGAGCTAGTTGTCTTTGTATGCTTCGTCGGCCAATTTTGAAGGCTTTCAATAATAGCACTCATGGCTTCACAGATCTCAGCCTTATGAACTATTTAAAAACATCTGTCCCTCATCATGGACAGCATGGTTGGTGTAGTGGTTAATGCTCTTGACTTTGGAACAAGAAGACCTTGGTTCGAGACCCATATGGAACGAGCATCTTTCTGCAGTTTTTCATGTTCTCCCCCGGGTTCTCTGGCCTACTCCCACACTCCATCAATCAACTACCACTGTGTCTTCCACTGGAGCGCCATGGGGGCTGCTGTGCGAAGCTCAGCTGTCATAGGGTCATAGACGGCGTTCACCCTGGACTGTTGGCCAGTCCATTCAAAACATGCAATACAGCAAATTTGCACTTAAACATTCACTTCACGTAAGATTCGAACCCATGACCATAGGAACGACAGTCCTTGCCTGAACCACGTGAGCTAGTTGTCCTTGTATGCTTCGTCGGCCAATTTTGAAGCCTTTCAACAATAGAACTCATGACTTCACAGATCTCAGCCTTATGAACTATTTAAAAACATCTGTCCCTCTTCACGGACAGCATGGTTGGTGTAGTGGTTAATGCTCTTGACTTTGGAACAAGAAGACCTTGGTTCGAGACCCATATGGAACAAGCATCTTTCTGCAGTTTTTCATGTTCTCCCCCGGGTTCTCTGGCCTCCTCCCACACTCCATCAATCATCTACCACTGTGTCCTCCACTGGAGGGCCATGGGGGCTGCTGTGCCAAGCTCAGCTGTCATAGGGTCATAGGCGGGGTTCACCCTGGACTGTTGGCCAGTCCATTCAAAACATGCAATACAGTAAATTTGCACTAATACATTCACTTCACGTAAGATTCGAACCCATGACCATAGGAACGACAGTCCTTGCTGAACCACGTGAGCTAGTTGTCCTTGTATGCTTCGTGGCCAATTTTGAAGCCTTTCAATAATAGACCTCATGACTTCACAGATCTCAGCCTTATGAACTATTTAAAAACATCTGTCCCTCTCCATGGACAGCATGGTTGGTGTAGTGGTTAATGCTCTTGACTTTGGAACAAGAAGACCTTGGTTCGAACCCATATGGAACACGCATCTTTCTGCAGTTTTTCATCTTCTCCCCCGGGTTCTCTGGCCTCCTCCCACACTCCATCAATCATCTACACTGTGTCCTCCACTGGAGGGCCATGACGGCTGCTGTGCCAAGCTCAGCTGTCATAGGGTCATAGGCGGGGTTCACCCTGGACTGTTGGCCAGTCCATTCAAAACATGCAATACAGTAAATTTGCACTTAAACATTCACTTCACGTAAGATTCGAACCCCTGACCATAGGAACGACAGTCCTTGCCTGAACCACGTGAGCTAGTTGTCCTTATATGCTTTTTCGTCCAATTTGGAAGTCTTTCAATAATAGAACTCATGACTTCACAGATCTCAACCTTATGAACTATTTAAAAACATCTGTGCCTCCTCATGGACAGCATGGTTGGTGTAGTGGTTAATGCTCTTGACTTTGGAACAAGAAGACCTTGGTTCGAGACCCATATGGAACAAGCATCTTTCTGCAGTTTTTCATGTTCTCCCCCGGGTTCTCTGGCCTCCTCCCACACTCCATCAATCATCTACCACTGTGTCCTCCACTGGAGGGCCATGACGGCTGCTGTGCCAAGCTCAGCTGTCATAGGGTCATAGGCGGGGTTCACACTGGACTGTTGGCCAGTCCATTCAAAACATGCAATACAGTAAATTTGCACTAATACATTCACTTCACGTAAGATTCGAACCCATGACCATAGGAACGACAGTCCTTGCCTGAACCACGTGAGCTAGTTGTCCTTGTAGGCTTTGCAGGCCAATTTTGAAGCCTTTCAACAATAGAACTCATGACTTCACAGATCTCAGCCTTATGAACTATTTAAAAACATCTGTCCCTCTTCACGGACAGCATGGTTGGTGTAGTGGTTAATGCTCTTGACTTTGGAACAAGAAGATCTTGGTTCGAGACCCATATGGAACAAGCATCTTTCTGCAGTTTTTCATGTTCTCCCCCGGGTTCTCTGGCCTCCTCCCACACTCCATCAATCATCTACCACTGTGTCCTCCACTGGAGGGCCATGACGGCTGCTGTGACAAGCTCAGCTGTCATAGGGTCATAGGCGGGGTTCACCCTGGACTGTTGGCCAGTCCATTCAAAACATGCAATACAGTAAATTTGCACTTAAACATTCACTTCACGTAAGATTCGAACCCCTGACCATAGGAACGACAGTCCTTGCCTGAACCACGTGAGCTAGTTGTCCTTATATGCTTTTTCGTCCAATTTGGAAGTCTTTCAATAATAGAACTCATGACTTCACAGATCTCAACCTTATGAACTATTTAAAAACATCTGCGCCTCTTCATGGACAGCATGGTTGGTGTAGTGGTTAATGCTCTTGACTTTGGAACAAGAAGACCTTGGTTCGAGACCCATATGGAACGAGTATCTTTCTGCAGTTTTTCATGTTCTCCCCCGGGTTCTCTGGCCTCCTCCCACACTCCATCAATCAACTACCACTGTGTGTTCCACTGGAGGGCCATGGGGGCTGCTGTGCGAAGCTCAACTGTCATAGGGTCATAGGCGGGGTTCACCCTGGACTGTTGGCCAGTCCATTCAAAACATGCAATACAGCAAATTTGCACTTAAACATTCACTTCACGTAAGATTCGAACCCATGACCATAGGAACGACAGTCCTTGCCTGAACCACGTGAGCTAGTTGTCCTTATATGCTTTTTCGTCCAATTTGGAAGTCTTTCAATAATAGAACTCATGACTTCACAGATCTCAACCTTATGAACTATTTAAAAACATCTGTCCCTCATCATGGAAAGCGTGGTTGGTGTAGTGGTTAGTGCTCTTGCCTTTGGAACAAGAAGACCTTGGTTCGAGACCCATATGGAACAAGCATCTTTCTGCAGTTTTTCATGTTCTCCCCCGGGTTCTCTGGCCTCCTCCCACACTCCATCAATCATCTACCACTGTGTCCTCCACTGGAGGGCCATGGGGGCTGCTGTGCCAAGCTCAGCTGTCATAGGGTCATAGGCGGGGTTCACCCTGGACTGTTGTCCAGTCCATTCAAAACATGCAATACAGTAAATTTGCACTTAAACATTCACTTCACGTAAGATTCGAACCCCCGACCATAGGAACGATAGTCCTTGCCCGAACCAGATGAGCTAGTTGTCCTTCTTTGCTTTTTCATCCAATTTGGAAGTCTTTCAATTATAGAACTCATGACTTCACAGATCTCAGCCTTATGAAATATTTAACAACATCTGTCCCTCATCACGGACAGCGTGGTTGGCGTAATGGTTAGTGCTCTTGACTTTGGAACAAGAAGACCTTGGTTCGAGACCCATATGGAACAAGCATCTTTCTGGAGTTTTTCATGTTCTCCCCGTGTATGTGCGCGGCTTTTCACCGGGTTCTCTGGCCTCCTCCCACAGTCCATCAGTCATCTCCCACTTTGTCGTCAACTGGAGGGTCGTGGGGGGCTGCTGTGCCAAGCTCAGCTGTCATAGGGTCATAGGCGGGGTTCACCCTGGACTGTTGGCCAGTCCATTCAAAACATGCAATACAGTAAATTTCCACTTAAACATTCACTTCAGGTAAGATTCGAACCTCTGACCATAGGAACTACAGTCCTTGCCTGAACCCATGAGCCAGTTGTCCTTGTATGGTATTTCGGCCAATTTGGAAGTCTTTCAATAATAGAACTCATGACTTCACAAATCTCAGCCTTATGAAATATACAGCAACATCTGTCCCTCATCATGGACAGTGTGGTTGGTGTAGTGGTTAGTGGTCATCAAAAATCAGTAAAAAAAAATAGTCATAGTATAGTATGTTGTCATAGTAAAGTATGTCGTCCAAAATCAGTCCAAAAAGTCCTACTATAGTCTGTCGTCCAAAATCAGTCAAAAAAGTCATACTAAAGTATGTCGTCCAAAATCCGTCAAAAAAGTAGTACTGTAGTGTGTCGTCCAAAATCAGTCCAAAAAGTCATAGTATAGTATGTCGTCCATAATCAGTCAAAAATTCATACTATAGTTTGTCTTCCGAAATTGGTCAAAAAAGTCATATTATAGCATGTCGTCCAAAATCGGTCCAAAAAGTCATAGTATAGATTGTCGTCCAAAATCGGTCCAAAAAGTCATACTGTAATACGTCGTCCAAAATAGGTCCAAAAAGCCCTACTATAGTATGTCGTCCACAATCCGTCCAAAAAGTCATACTATAGTATGTCGTCAGAAATCTGTAAAAATAATCATACTATAGTATGTCATCCAAAATCGGTCAAAAAAGTCATACTGTAATATGTCGTCCACAATCGGTCCAAAAAGTCCTACTATAGTATGTTGTCCAAAATCCATCCAAAAGGTTATACTATAGTATGTCGCCTGAAATTGGTCCAAAAAGTCCTACTATAATATGTCGTCCAAAATCAGTCAAAAAAGTCATACTAAAGTATGTCATCCAAAAGCGGTCAAAAAAGTCATATTATAGTATGCCGTCCAAAAATCGTCCCAAAAGTCCACCAGTCTGTCGTCCAAAATCAGTCAAAAAAGTCATACTAAAAAGTATGTCGTCCAAAATCCGTCAAAAGTCATACTATACTAAGTCGTCCAAAATCCGTCAAAAAAGTAGTACTATAGTGTATCGTCCAAAATCAGTCCAAAAAGTAGTACTATAGTGTGTCGTCCATAATCAGTCCAAAAAGTCATGGTATAGATTGTCGTCCAAAATCGGTCCAAAAAGTCATAGTATAGTATGTCGTCCAAAACCAGTCAAAAATTCATACTATAGTATGTCATCCAAAATCAGTCAAAAAAGTCATACTATAGTTTGTCTTCCGAAATTGGTCAAAAATGTCATATTATAGCATGTCGTCCAAAATCGGTCCAAAAAGTCATACTACTGTATGTCGTCCAAAATTGGTCAAAAAAGTCATACTGTAATATGTCATCCAAAATCGGTCAAAAAAGTCATACTATAGTATGTCGTCCAAAATCTGTCAAAAAAGTCATACTGTAATACGTCGTCCAAAATCCGTCCAAAAAGTCATACTATAGTATGTGGTCAAAAATCTGTAAAAATAATCATAGTATGTCGTCAAAAATCGGTCCAAAAAGTCATACTATAGTATGTCTTCTGAAATCCGTCCCAAAATGCATACTATAGTATATCGTCCAAAATTGGTCCAAAAAGTCATACTACTGTATGTCATCCAAAATCCCTCCAAAAAGTCATAGTATAGTATGTCGTCCAAAATCGGTCCAAAAAGTCATAGTACAGTATGT
>NW_025321794.1:0-5457 GCF_019176455.1 Solea senegalensis | reverse complement strand
TTCGACGACATACTATACCATGACATTTTTGTGTCATTTTAGGCGACATTGTATATTATGACATTTTTGTCTAATTTTGGACAACATACTATACTTTGACATTTTTGTGTCATTTTGGATGACATACTATACTATGACAATTTTGAGATTTTTGAACTACATGCTACAATTTGACATTTTTGTGTCATTTTGGATGACATACTATACTATGACATTTTTGTCTAATTTTGGACAACATACTATACTATGACATTTTTGTGTCATTTTAGATGACATACTATACTATGACAATTTGAGATATTTGCACGACATACTAATATGACATTTTTTAGTTATTTTGGACGACATACTATACTATGACATTTTTGTGTCATTTTGGACGACATGCTATACTATGACGTTTTTGTCCAATTTTGGAGAACAAACTATACTATGACGTTTTTGTCCAATTTTGGACAACATACTATACTATGACAATTTGAGATATTTGCACGACATACTATACTATGACATTTTTTGGTCATTTTGGACGACAAACTAGACGATGACATTTTTGTGTCATTTTGGATGGCATACTATACTATGACATTTTTGTCTAATTTTGGACAACAAACTATACTATGACGTTTTTGTGTCATTTTGGACGACAAACTAGACTATGACATTTTTGTGTCAATTTGGATGACATACTATACTATGACATTTTTGTGTCAATTTGGATGACATACTATACTATGACATTTTTGTATATTTTTGGACAACATACTATACTATGATATTTTTGTGTCATTTTGGACGACATACTATACTATGACAATTTTGAGATTTTTGCACGACATCCTATACTATGACATTTTTGTCTAATTTTGGACAACATACTATACTGTGACATTTTTGTCTAATTTTGGACAAAATACTATACTATGATATTTTTGTGTCATTTTGGACGACATACTACACTATGACATTTTTGTCTAATTTTGGACAACATACTATACTGTGACATTTTTGTGTCATTTTGGACGACATACTACACGATGACATTTTTGTCTAATTTTGGATGACATAATATATGATGATATTTTTGTGTCATTTTGGACCACATACTATACTATGACATTATTGTGTTGTTTTGGATTACATACTATACTTTGACATATTTGTGTCATTTTGGACTACATACTATATTATGACATTTTTGTGTCATTTTGGACAACATACTATACTTTGACATTTTTGTCTAATTTTGGACAACAAACTATACTATGACATTTTTGTGTCATTTTGGATTACATACTATACTGTGACATTTTCGTCTACTTTTTGACAACATACTATACTATGACATTTTTGTGTCATTTTGGATGTCATACTATACTATGACAATTTGAGGTTTTTGCACTACATGCTACACTTTGACATTTTTGTCTAATTTTGGACAACATACTATACAATGACATTTTTATGTCATTTTGGACGACATACTATACTATGACATTTTTGTGTTATTTTGGATGACATACTATACTATGACATTTTTTGGTCATTTTGGACGACATACTATATGATGACATTTTTGTGTAATTTTGGACGACATACTATACTATGACATTTTTGTGTCATTTTGGACTGTCATTTTGGACGACATACTATACTATGACATTTTTGTGTCATTTTGGATGACATACTATACTATGACAATTTGAGGTTTTTGCACTACATGCTACACTTTGACATTTTTGTCTAATTTTGGACAACATACTATACAATGACATTTTTATGTCATTTTGGACAGCATACTATACTATGACATTTTTGTCTAATTTTGGACAACATACTATACTATGACATTTTTGTGTCATTTTGGATGACATACTATACTATGACATTTTTGTGTCTTTTTGGACGACATACTATACTATGACATTTTTGACTTATTTTGGACAACATACTATACTATGACATTTTTGTTTAATTTTGGATGACATACTAATATGACATTTTTTAGTTATTTTGGACGACATACTATACTATGACATTTATGTGTCATTTTGGACGACATGCTATACTATGACATGTTTGTCTAATTTTGTACGACATACTATACTGTGACATTTTTGTCTAATTTTGGACAACATACTATACTATGACATTTTTGTGTCATTTTGGACTACATACTATATTATGACATTTTTGTGTCATTTTGGACAACATACTATACTTTGACATTTTTGTCTAATTTTGGACAACATACTATACTGTGTCAATTTTGTGTCATTTTGTACAACATACTATACTATGACATTTTCGTCTAATTTTGGACAACATACTATACTATGACATTTTTGTGTCATTTTGGATGACATACTATACTATGACAATTTGAGATATTTGCACGACTTACTATACTATGACATTTTTTGGTCATTTTGGACGACAAACTAGACTATGACATTTTTGTGTCATTTTGGATGGCATACTATACTATGACATTTTTGTGTCATTTTGGATGACATACTATACTGTGACATTTTTGTCTCATTTTGGACAACATACTATACCATGACATTTTTGAATTTTGGATGACATAATATATGATGATATTTTTGTATCATTTTTGGACCACATACTATACTATGACATTATTGTGTCATTTTGGATTATACTATACTATGACATTTTTGTCTGGATGACATATACTGTGACATTTTTTGTCTCATTTTTGCACGACATACTATACTATGACATTTTTGTGTCATTTTGGACAACATACTATACTATGACATTTTTGTGTCATTTTGGACGACATACTATACTATGACATTATTGTGTCATTTTGGATTACATACTATACTTTGACATATTTGTGTCATTTTGGACTACATACTATATTTTGACATTTTTGTCTAATTTTGGACAACATACTATACAATGACATTTTTATGTCCTTTTGGACAGCATACTATACTATGACATTTTTGTCTAATTTTGGACAACATACTATACTATGACATTTTTGTGTCATTTTGGATGACATACTATACTATGACATTTTTGTGTCTTTTTGGACGACATACTATACTATGACATTTTTGTGTCATTTTGGATGACATACTATACTATGACATTTTTGACTTATTTTGGACAACATACTATACTATGACATTTTTGTTTAATTTTGGATGACATACTAATATGACATTTTTTAGTTATTTTGGACCACATACTATACTATGACATTTTTGTGTCATTTTGGACGACATGCTATACTATGACATGTTTGTCTAATTTTGTACGACATACTATACTGTGACATTTTTGTCTAATTTTGGACAACATACTATACTATGACATTTTTGTGTCATTTTGGACTACATACTATATTATGACATTTTTGTGTCATTTTGGACAACATACTATACTTTGACATTTTTGTCTAATTTTGGACAACATACTATACTGTGTCAATTTTGTGTCATTTTGTACAACATACTATACTATGACATTTTCGTCTAATTTTGGACAACATACTATACTATGACATTTTTGTGTCATTTTGGATGACATACTATACTATGACAATTTGAGATATTTGCACGACTTACTATACTATGACATTTTTTGGTCATTTTGGACGACAAACTAGACTATGACATTTTTGTGTCATTTTGGATGACATACTATACTATGACATTTTTGTGTCATTTTGGATGACATACTATACTGTGACATTTTTGTCTCATTTTGGACAACATACTATACCATGACATTTTTGTGTCATTTTAGAAGACATTGTTTTTAATGACATTTTTGTCTAATTTTGGACAACATACACATTGACATTTTTGTATAATTTTGGACGACATACTACACTATATTTTTGTCTAATTTTTGACGACATACTATACTATGACATTTTTGTGTCATTTTGGATATTTATACTAAACTATGACATTTTTTGGTCATTTTGGACGACATACTATATGCTGACATTTTTGTGTCATTTTGGACACAAAATGACATTTTTGTGTCATTTTGGATGACATACTAACATGACATTTTTTTGTTATTTTGGACGAAATACTATACCACTTATTTTGCCGTGTAAAGACATACTATGCTGGCATTTTGTCTAATTTTGGACAACATACTATACTATGACATTTTTTTGTCATTTTGGACTATGCTATATTATGACATTTTGTGTCATTTTTGGACGACATACTATACTATGACATTTTTGTGTCATTTTGGACGACATGCTATACTATGACGTTTTTGTCCAATTTTGGACGACAAACTAGACTATGACATTTTTGTGTCAATTTGGATGACATACTTTACTATGACATTTTTGTGTCAATTTGGATGACATACTATACTATGACATTTTTGTATATTTTTGGACAACATACTATACTATGATATTTTTGTGTCATTTTGGACGACATACTATACTATGACAATTTTGAGATTTTTGCACGACATCCTATACTATGACATTTTTGTCTAATTTTGGACAACATACTATACTGTGACATTTTTGTCTAATTTTGGACAAAATACTATACTATGATATTTTTGTGACATTTTGGACGACATACTACACTATGACATTTTTGTCTAATTTTGGACAACATACTATACTGTGACATTTTTGTGTCATTTTGGACGACATACTACACGATGACATTTTTGTCTAATTTTGGATGACATAATATATGATGATATTTTTGTGTCATTTTGGACCACATACTATACTATGACATTATTGTGTTGTTTTGGATTACATACTATACTTTGACATATTTGTGTCATTTTGGACTACATACTATATTATGACATTTTTGTGTCATTCTGGACAACATACTATACTTTGACATTTTTGTCTAATTTTGGACAACAAACTATACTATGACATTTTTGTGTCATTTTGGATTACATACTATACTGTGACATTTTCGTCTACTTTTTGACAACATACTATACTATGACATTTTTGTGTCATTTTGGATGTCATACTATACTATGACAATTTGAGGTTTTTGCACTACATGCTACACTTTGACATTTTTGTCTAATTTTGGACAACATACTATACAATGACATTTTTATGTCATTTTGGACGACATACTATACTATGACATTTTTGTGTTATTTTGGATGACATACTATACTATGACATTTTTTGGTCATTTTGGACGACATACTATATGATGACATTTTTTTGTAATTTTGGACGACATACTATACTATGACATTTTTGTGTCATTTTGGATTACATACTATACTGTGACATTTTCGTCTACTTTTTGACAACATACTATACTATGACATTTTTGTGTCATTTTGGATGTCACACTATACTATGACAATTTGAGGTTTTTGCACTACATGCTACACTTTGACATTTTTGTCTAATTTTGGACAACATACTATACAATGACATTTTTATGT
>NW_025321793.1:0-6157 GCF_019176455.1 Solea senegalensis | reverse complement strand
TATACTATGACTTTTTTGTCTCATTTTAGACGACATACTATACAATGACTTTTTTTGTCTCATTTTGGATGACATGCTATACTTGGACTTTTCGACTGATTTTGGACGACATACTATACTATGACATATTTGAGCGATTTTGAACGACATACTATACTATGACATTTTTGAGCGATTTTGAACGACATACTATACTATGACTTTTTTGACAGATTGTTGACGACATACTATACTATGACCTTTTTGTCTCATTTTGGACAAAATACTATACTATGACCTTTTTGAGTGACTTTGGGCGACATACTGTACTATGACTTTTTCGTCTCATTTTGGACGACATACTATACTATGACATTTTAGAGTGATTTAGAATGACATACTATACTTTGACATTTACGAGTGGTTTTGGACGACATACAGTACTATACTATGACTTTATTAAGTGGTTTTGGACAACATACTATCCTATGACTTTTTTGACTGATTTTGGACGCCATACTGTATTTTGACATTTTTGAATGGTTTTGGACGACATACTATACTATGACTTTTTTGACAGATTGTTGACAACATACTATACTATGACTTTTTTGTCTCATTTTAGACGACTTACTATGCAATGACTTTTTTTGTCTCATTTTGGATGACATGCTATACTAGGACTTTTCGACTGATTTTGGACGACATACTATACTATGACATTTTTGAGTGTTTTTGAACGACATACTATACTATGACTTTTTGATTGATTTTGGACAACAAACTATACTATGACATTTTTGAAAGGTTTTGGACGACATACTTTACTATGACATTTTTGAGCGATTTTGAACGACATAATATTCTATGACTTTTTGACTGTTTTTGGACAACATACTATACTATGACTTTTTTGACTGATTTTGGACGCCATACTGTTTTTTGACATTTTTGAATGGTTTTGGACGACATACTATACTATGACATTTTTGAGTGATTTTGAACGACATACTATACTATGACATTTTTGAATGGTTTTGGACAACATACTATACTATAACATTTTTGATTGATTTTGAACGACATACTAAACTATGACATTTTTGAATGGTTTTGGACAACATACTTTACTATGACTTTTTTGACTGATTTTGGACGCCATACTGTATTTTGACATTTTTGAAGGGTTTTGGACGACATACTATTCTATGACATTTTTGAGTGATTTTGAACGACATACAATACTATGACTTTTTTTAAAGAATGTTGACGACATACTATACTATGACTTTTTTGAGTTATTGTAGACAACATACTATAATATGACCTTCTTGTCTCGTTTTGGACAACATACTATACAATGACTTTTTCGTCTCATTTTGGACGACATACTATACTATGACTTTTTTGTCTCATTTTGGACGACATACTATAGTATGACTTTTTTCTCTTATTTTGGACAACCTAAATTAAGGGCGACGGTAGCTCAGTGACAGTGAGTTGTCTCTCAACTCGAAGGCTGATGGTTCAATTACTGTTTCTGCCAGTCTACATGCTGATGTGTCCTTGATTAAGACATTTAACCCCATCTTGCTCCTAACAGCGGTATTATGACCTTTTTGTCTCATTTTGGACGATATACTATACTATGACTTTTTTGTCTCATTTTGGATCACATACTATACTATGACTTTTTTGTCTCATTTTGGACGACATACTAAGCTATGACTTTTTTGTCTCATTTTGGACGACTTACTGTATTTTGACATTTTTTAATGGTTTTGGATAACATACTATACTATGACTTTTTTGACAGATTGTTGACCACATACTATACTATGACTTTTGAGTTATTGTAGATACATACTATACTATGACCTTTTTGTCTCATTTTGGACAACATACTATACTATGACTTTTTTGTCTCATTTTGGACGACATACTATTCTATGACATTTTAGAGTGATTTAGAATGACATACTAAAATTGACATAATAAAAACTGATCTTTGAAAATGTCCACTTTGACATTTTCGAGTGGTTTTGGACGACATACTATACTGTGACTTTTTTGACTGATTTTGGACGCCATACTGTATTTTGACATTTTTGAATGGTTTTGGACAACATTCTATACTATGACTTTTTTGACTGATTTTGGATGCCATACTTTATTTTGACATTTTTGAATGGTTTTGGACGACATACTATACTGTGACATTTTTGAGCGATTTTGAAAGACATACTATACTATGACTTTTTTGACAGATTGTTGACGACATACTATACTATGACCTTTTTGTCTCATTTTAGACGACATACTATACAATGACTTTTTTGTCTAATTTTGGATGACATGCTATACTATGACTTTTCGACTGATTTTGGACAACATACTATACTATGACTTTTTGAGTGACTTTGGACGACATACTGTATTTTGACATTTTTTAATGGTTTTGGACGACATACTATACTATGACATTTTTAAGCGATTTTGAACGACATACTATACTATGACTTTTTGACTATTTCTGGACAACATACTATACTATGACTTTTTTGACTGATTTTGGACGACATACTGTATTTTGACATTTTTGAGTGGTTTTGGACAACATACTATACTATGACATTTATTAATGGTTTTGGACAACATACTATACTATGACATTTTTAAGCGATTTTGAACGACATACTATACTATGACTTTTTGACTATTTCTGGACAACATACTATACTATGACTTTTTTGACTGATTTTGGAAGCCATACTGTGTTTTGACATTTTTGAATGGTTTTGGACGACATACTATAGTATGACTTTTTCACTTATTTTGGACAACCAAAGGGTAGCTCAGTGGTAGAGTGAGTTGTCTCTCAACTCGAAGGCTGATGGTTCGATTACTGGTTCCGCCAGTCTACATGCTGATGTGTCCTTGGGCAAGACATTTAACCCCATGTTGCTCCTAACAGCCGTTTTATGACCTTTTTGTCTCATTTTGGACGATATACTGTACTATGACACTTTTTTGTCATTTTGGACGACATACTATGCTATGACTTTTTTGTCTCATTTTGGACAACATACTGTATTTTGACATTTTTTAATGGTTTTGGACGGCATACTATACTATGACTTTTTTGAGTTATTGTAGACGACATACTATACTATGACCTTTTTGTCTCATTTTGGACAACATATTATACTATGACCTTTTTCAGTGACTTTGGACGACATACTATACTATGATTTTTGTCTCATTTTGGGATCTATTATACTATACTATGACATTTTAGGAGTGATTTAGAATGACAAAATTTACATAATAAAAGATCTTGAAATGTCCACTTTGACATTTTCGAAAGTGGTTTTACATACTATACTATGACTTTTTGACTCATTTTGGACGCCATACTGTATTTTGACATTTTTGAATGGTTTTGAACGACATACTAAACTATGACATTTTTGAGCGATTTTGGACAACATACTATACTATGACTTTTTTGACTGATTTTGGACAACATTCTATACTATGACTTTTTTGACTGATTTTGGACGCCATACTGTATTTTGACATTTTTTAATGGTTTTAGACGACATACTATACTATGACCTTTTTGTCTCATTTTGGACAAAATACTATACTATGACATTTTAGAGTGATTTAGAATGACATACTGTACTTTGACATTTACGAGTGGTTTTGGACGACATACTATACTATGACTTTTTTAAGTGGTTTTGGACAACATACTATCCTATGACTTTTTTGACTGATTTTGGACGCCATACTGTATTTTGACATTTTTGAAGGGTTTTGGACGACATACTATTCTATGACATTTTTGAGTGATTTTGAACGACATACTATACTATGACTTTTTTTGTCTCCATTTGTATCTACATGCTATACTTGGACTTTTCTGACTGATTTTGACCTACATACTACTATGACATATTTGAGCGATTTTGAACGACATACTATTCTATGACTTTTTGAATGATTTTGGACGACATACTATTCTATGACATTTTTGAGTGATGTTGAACGACATACTTTACTATGACTTTTTTGACAGATTGTTGACGAAATACTATACTATGACCTTTTTGTCTCATTTTGGACAAAATACTATACTATGACCTTTTTGAGTGACTTTGGGCGACATACTATACTATGACTTTTTTGTCTCATTTTGACTCCATACATACTATACTATGACATTTAGAGTGATTTAATGACATACTATACTATGACTTTTGACCGATTTTGGACTATGTAATTGTATTTTGACATTTTTGAATGGTTTGACCTACATACATAATTATGACTTTTTAATAGATTACACAACATACTATACTATGACTTTTTTGTCTCATTTTAGACGACTTACTATGCAATGACTTTTTTTGTCTCATTTTGGATGACATGCTATACTAGGACTTTTCGACTGATTTTGGACGACATACTATAGTATGACATTTTTGAGTGTTTTTGAACGACATACTATACTATGACTTTTTGATTGATTTTGGACAACAAACTATACTATGACATTTTTGAAAGGTTTTGGACGACATACTTTACTATGACATTTTTGAGCGATTTTGAACGACATAATATTCTATGACTTTTTGACTGTTTTTGGACAACATACTATACTTATGACTTTTTTTTTGACTGATTTTGGACTTCATACTGTTTTGACATTTTGAATGGTTTTGACCCACATACTATACTATGACATTTTGAGCCATTTGAACTATTATACTATAATTATGACATTAACGGTTTTTGGACAACATACTTTTACTATAACATTTTTTGATTGATTTTGAATCCACATACCTTTTGTTCATGACATTTTTGAATGGTTTTGGACAACATACTTTACTTTCTTATGACTTTTGACTGATTTTGGACAACATACTATACTATGACTTTTTGGACATTTCCTGACGCCTATAATTGTATTTCTTTGACATTTTTAAGGTTTTGACTATATACTATTCTATGACATTTTTGAGTGATTTTGAGTCCTACATACTATTTTACTATGACTTTTTTGTCTCATTTTAGACGACATACTATACATTGACTTTTTTTGTCTCATTTTGGATGACATGCTATACTTGGACTTTTCGACTGATTTTGGACGACATACTATACGATGACATTTTTGAGCGATTTTGAACGACATACTATTCTATGACATTTTTGAGTGATTTTGAACGACATACTTTACTATGACTTTTTTGACAGATTGTTGACGACATACTATACTATGACCTTTTTGTCTCATTTTGGACAAAATACTATACTATGACCTTTTTGAGTGACTTTGGACGACATACTATACTATGACTTTTTCGTCTCATTTTGGACGACATACTATACTATGACATTTTAGAGTGATTTAGAATTACATACTATACTTTGACATTTACGAGTGGTTTTGGACGACATACAGTACTATACTATGACTTTATTAAGTGGTTTTGGACAACATACTATCCTATGACTTTTTTGACTGATTTTGGACGCCATACTGTATTTTGACATTTTTGAATGGTTTTGGACGACATACTATACTATGACTTTTTTGACAGATTGTTGACAACATACTATACTATGACTTTTTTGTCTCATTTTAGACGACTTACTATGCAATGACTTTTTTTGTCTCATTTTGGATGACATGCTATACTAGGACTTTTTGACTGATTTTGCACGACATACTATACTATGACATTTTTGAGCGATTTTGAACGACATACTATACTATGACATTTTTGAGTTTATTTTGAATCTATTATACTATACTATGACTTTTTTTGAATGATTTTGGACAACATACTATACTATGACTTTTTTGACTGATTTTGGACAACATACTATACTATGACTTTTTGACTGATTTTGGACGCCATACTGCATTTTGAATTTTTGAATGGTTTTGACCCACATACTATTCTGGCGATATTTTTTTTGAGTGATTTTGAATGACATACTTTACTATGACTTTTTTTGACAGATTGTTGACGACATACTATACAATGACTTTTTTGTCTCATTTTGGATGACATGCTGTATTAGGACTTCTTGACTGATTTTGAACGACATACTATACTATGACATTTTTGAATGGTTTTGGACAACATACTTTACTATG
>NW_025321792.1:0-10559 GCF_019176455.1 Solea senegalensis | reverse complement strand
ATTCACAACTAAGAAGCTGAAAATTGACAGAAAGTAGCAAATATTCACATTTAAGAAGCTGAAAATGATAGAAAGTAGAAAACATTCACATTTAAGAAGCTGAAAAATGACAAAAAGTAGAAAATATTCACATTTAAGAAGCTGAAAATGATAGAAAGTAGAAAATATTCACATTTAAGAAGCTGAAAAATGATAGAAAGTAGAAAGTATCCACATTTAAAAGCTTTAAAATGATAGAAAGTAGAAAATATTCACATTTAAGAAGCTGAAAAATGACAGAAAGTAGAAAATATTCACATTTAAGAAGCTGAAAAATGACAGAAAGTAGAAAATATTCACATTTAAGACGCTGAAAAATGACAGAAAGTAGACAATATTCACATTTAAGAAGCTGAAAAATGACAGAAATGAGAAAATATTCACATTTAAGATCACTGATTTTCTTTATGGACTTTGGTGAGGGAGTGGTTTACAGTGAGGTGAAGACGTGGACAGACTTAATGTGATGTTGATTATATGAGGTGAGCAGTGATCCTGCCAGTGTGTGAGAGCTGATTTCCTCATACAACCACACGACAACAAACAACAATATACACAAAGATACACACAGTGGCTGATCTTTAGTGTGTAGTGTCAGTGCAGTTACTCAGCAGATCACTGCCACACATTTACTCCTCCAGCTGTTAATGACAACCACATAAACCCTCCTGTGTCTCGGGGGAAGTGGTACGATGCTAATCTGAGAGAGAGATTCACTGTGTGTGTCTATATGTGTGTGTCCGTCTGTCTGTCTGTCTGTCTGTCTGTCTGTGTGTGTGTGCGCGCGCGTGCGTGCGTGTGTCCACAAAAATTATTCATCCATCTTCTACCTGGTCTCTGTCCTCCAGGGGAACTTGTGCCACACCTCGGCCGCCCACTAGTGGGTGTTTTCCTGCAGGGAACCAGGGATGTGGACCAAAGTGTGCGTGCCAGCAGTCTGTCCAACCTCGGGGAGCTCTGTCAGAAACTGGACTACGCTGTGGGTCCACTGGCTGCAGAGGTGAGGTCACCACTTTATATTTGACATTCAAATATTTAGTGAAATACCTTTGTTGTAGTTATTCTTTCAAAATAAAATACACCTTTTTATATTGCTTTAATTTTAGTAGTTACTCTTTCAAAATAAAACTCACGTTTTTATGTTTCGTGTGTGTGTGTGTGCGCGTGTGTGTGTGCGCATGCGCAGCTGAGCTCTTGTCTGACTGCTCTGATAAAGACAGAGAAGGAGGCAGAGGTGAGGAGAGCTGCTGTCCATGTCATCACTCTGCTGCTGCGAGGCCTCAGCAACAAAACCACCCAGGTACACACACACACACACACTGTGGCCTCCATGTTCACTGTTTAAGTAATATCAAAAGAGCTAAATATGGTCCAGAGGGGAGTAAAGGTTTGATTTGGTTCGTGCAGCTTGTGAGGACGACGCTGTCTGGAGAGGGTAATGAGCACACACATTCACACACGCCCGCTGACCGCTGCCACGACGACAGTCAGCTGCTCTCGGGTCAGTTCTGTCATTACTGCAACAGCTGGAGCAGAGTTAATGACACAGCGTGAGAGCGAGGACAGATGAGAGAGGGAGGGAGGGAGTTCAGGTGTTGGGGGAGGAGCCATCTATGTACATGTTAAAGTCATAATATGTAACTTTGTGGCATTAAAATATCCCAAAAAAATACATTTCCAAATCGGTGGATTCTCCATCCTGAGAAGGTTCGCAATAAACTTTGAAATGTTAATATTATAGTAATTATAGTAATATTAAAAGTTTATATGGTGCTAAAGCTGAGTAAATTGATGTTTTTGGACAGCACTCAGCACCTCAGGTCTAAAGTCTTTTTGAACAGCGCCCCCTCTGTCTCTGCAGGTGCTCTGCGACGTTCTCTCTGACCTGTACCGGGCTCTTAAGTGGGTGGTGCGCTCCGACCCGGACGACGTTGCGGTGCTTCACGCTCAGTTGGCTCTGCAGGAGCTCGACGACGTCATGAGGACGTTCATCTTCCCCGAACAGAAGCTGCAGAAGAAGATCGTCGTCCTGCCGTAGGCGTGGTCATCGCGGCTCCGCCCACGGTTTGACGTCTACAGACTGTGTGTCACCACAACGCAAACTCCAAATTAAAGCTTCAAACACTTCTTCTCTTCTTTTATTTTCACGTACAAATGATTGAAAGGACCAGTGTGTGGGATTCAGTCACATCTAGTGGTGAGGTTGCATTTGCCTCACACTCACCATCCGAGACATCAGAAGCTCTCAGGTGATTGGAGGCAGTCCCTCCAGCCCGCCTGTAGGCAGTGCTCTCTCTTTCTTTGAACTGTGGTGTCACTGGTCAGTCTTTGGAGTTGACGAAGTTTGGTTTCCTTTCTGATGTTATGAATTATATATTGAGAGTAAATCAGTGAGTTTAGCTGTAGGGACACAGGAGCTGCTGGTCCTCTGCTGCCTCGTGTGGTCACTTTTTGTCACTGTGCTAAATCTGATTAAATTAACCCTCGCTCCACTTGGGGAGACTCATGGGACTGTGAGAAATCTCACGTAGTTCTGTTTATGTTCAAACTTTCAAAAAGTGGAATTTTAAAGTAGTTTTCCTGTCATTTTAACGTCAACTTTGAGAACTTTTAATCATTAACTGGACACAGCTAGCTTAAACGTGCAAGGACGAGTTTGTTTAAATACGTAGACTAGCCGTTTTTGTTTTTCCAAAATGGCTGACTTCTGGGTGGGCGGAGCTAATGGAAGTAGATTAGAAATTAGTTTGGAATGATGAGAGTTACAAGTTTACCAAATTTGGTTAAATGTGTGAAAAATAAAAAGTTTAGCATTTAACTGGGGGCGCTATAGAGCCCTGGGGTTACAAACAGACCCGTGCCCTATGCCACGATAGCATTTTTCACTGACCCGACCAAATTTCAAGAGTTTAAATGTTCGTACCCACTCAAAAATTTGCCAAAACACCAAGGGTTGCCATGGCCACACCCTTTTGAATCTGCAAGACCTTTTAACAACTCTTCACCTTGTGTCGAGTGCCAGTAGACCCTTTTGAGAGCTACATCACAGATATGTGCGCACACAGTTTGGAGTCAGGAAACACACTCATAGCATTAACTTGTACAACAGTAGAGTACTACTTGTAGAGTAGTTGGCTGTGAAAATAGAACCAGCAAGTTCTGCAGAATCCCTACAGGATCTCATCCCTTTTAAAAATAGTAGACATGGTCTGTGGCTCCAAGCGTTTCAGAGAGGACTGTGGTGATGCTACTGCAGTCAAAGAGGCTCGCGTTTGTAGCGCTCGCTTCTTTTCATGTAAGTTCTCATTTATTAGATTACGAAGAAAAGCCAGGATTTCACAGAAATGTGTGTCAGTGCACACGTATATTAAACCTTTGCTAAAGAAATTATGTTGTGGTCATATGTAGCTAGCTTGTAGTTAGCTGCCGGCCGGCTAGCACACTAACAAGTCAACATGGTGTGCTAAAAACGTTCCTTGTAAGACGCATAGACGTTCTCGTGTGTACGGGCTAGCTTCATCTGTAAGGTAAGAGTGAATATCTGACCACGTGCTAATATCATCTAGCCAATCTTTTATGGACACTGGATCAGACAGATTATTGCTGTCCGCTAGTACTCATTCATTTAGGTATTGTTCGCGGTCCTTAATCGGTAACGAAAGAACATATTCAGAAATATTATAGTAATGTTAAAAGGAGGACTGTGGACGTATATGCTATTAGCTTACCTGTTGTGACGTTTTCTGACCCCAAACTGCGCGCATTCTCGCTAGGCTTGGAATGTGTGTATATAATGAAAGGTTCTTTTGCCACGTTTTATATGCCTGTGACATAAAAAGAGAACGTATGATTCGCTCATTTACGTAGGGTGCAACTCGCCAAAATGGACAGGAAATGAGAATTTCCAAATGGAAATTGGTGCCCAGCCGTTGGCGCTCAGGCGCTGGCGCTCAGGCGTTGGCGCTCAGGCGTTGGCGCTCAGGTGCTCAGGCGTTTGCGCTCATGTGCCCAGCCTCGGTGACTTTGAAGTAACAAGCGTTAATGAAAAATGTGCTGGACTTTGTCTCAGCAGCCGCTCATCGATCCTCAGCGCTGCGCTGTGATTCGTCTGCAGCTTAGCCAGGGGAGGGAGAGAGGGAGGGGTGAAGGTAAATAAGGCCATAAAGGATGCTTTGAGACATGCAGACGCAGAGGAGGAGAAGAAAAAGGGGTGGGGGGGTCTCTGCTCAAACAGACCCCATGCTTGTTGAGAGAGAGAGAGAGAGAGAGAGAGAGAGAGAAACTGTTGGCTGCATTGCAGAGAGATAGGGAGCTAAGTGAGGGAGGAAGGGGAGGAGGGGGTGGAAGGCTAACAGGAGGAAGAGAGAGAGAGGTGTTGAGCAGCAGTGCTGGTCCACCGGCCGAGCAGGACGGTGTGAAAGATAGAGAGGCTGATGCTGCAGCGCAGGACAGAGGAAGAAGAAGAAGAATAGGAGGAGGAGGAGGAAACCTGGGCTAAAATCACTGCACTAGACAAAGAAGAAGTCGGAGGACGAGATCTTCATCTTCACGTTGACCCTGGGATCATGATGCTGATCCTGACCTCGACCTGTGATCTACAGATGTGAAGCTGCTCCAGAGCTCAGCTGGAGGACGAGGAGGAGGAGGCTCCATGCCCTGGGACAGTCCTGGTGGACCAAGCACAGAGGAGGAGGAGGAGGAGGAGGAGCAGGTAGACAGGAGGCCGGACCAGAGGCTGCTAGTCGTCTTTCTGGGACGCCGGATCTCCTGAATTAAACAAGCTGGGAATAAAGATGTAGTGTGAGTTAGTGGAAGGAGGAGGACGGAACAAGGAGGGTGCTGTGCTGAGGAGGAAGACGAGGAGGAGGAGGAGACGCTGACTGAGATCTGAGTCGGAAGACGAAGACTGAGGCTCCAGTGGCTCAGGAAGGTAAAGATTTTCATTCTGTTTTACACTAAAAAAGAAACTCGAGCAGTCCAAGGCAGAGGGACTACTGTGGGGAACTCAGTCCTGGTCCTGGTCTTGACTAAAACAGTCCATGTATGACTGAGTCCTTCACTAGAACAGCTGTTTCTTTTGAGATCTAAATGCAACTCAGAGTAAAAGCTGCAGGTTTGTGAGGGGAAAAAAAGAGGGAATGAATGAAGGTTTTCATATGTGAGAAAAAAACGAAAGGTTTGAGGAAACGTGGAAGAAAGAAAGTCTGAGGAAAAAACACGTCAGTGAACGTCGTGAAGAGTTTTTCATTCAACGACTGCTGCAACTCTTTGTTATTTCATTCATCTGTTTCTTTTCTCCATTAATGAGTCCAGAACATATTGGCAAAATATTGATCAGTGTTTGTTCATGTTTAAGAAGCTGAAAAATGACAGAAAGTAGAAAATGTTCACACTTAAGAAGATGAAAAATGACAGAAAGTAGAAAATATTCACATTAAGAAGGTGAAAAATGACAGAAAGTAGAAAATATTCACATTAAGAAGGTGAAAAATGACAGAAAGTAGAAAATATTCACATTTAAGAACCTGAAAAATGACAGCAAGTAGAAAATATTCACATTTAAAAGCAGAAAAGAAAATGTTCACACTTAAGAAGCTGAAAAATGACAGAAAGTAGAACATATTCACATTTAAGAAGATGAAAAATGACAGAAAGGAGAAAATTATTCACATGAAAAATGACAGAAAAGAAAATATTCACATTTAAGAATGCTGAAAAATGACAGAAAGTAGAAAATATTCACAAAGTGAGAAAATATTCACATTTAAGAAGCTGAAAAATGACAGAAAGTAGAAAATATTCACATTTAAAAGCAAAATGACAGCAAGTAGAAAATATTCTGGAAAAAAGACAGAAAGTTAAGAAGCTGAAAAATGACAGAAAGTAGAACATATTCACATTTAAGAAGATGAAAAATGACAGAAAGGAGAAAATATTCACATTTAAGAAGATGAAAAATGACAGAAAGGAGAAAATATTCACATTTAAGAAGCTGAAAAATGACAGAAAGTAGAAAATATTCACATTTAAGAAGATGAAAAATGACAGAAAGGAGAAAATATTCACATTTAAGAAAATGAAAAATGACAGAAAGTAGAAAATATTCACATTTAAGAAGCTGAAAAATGACAGAAAGGAGAAAATATTCACATTTAAGAAGCTGAAAAATGACAGAAACTGGTTTGAATTTAAAAAAAAAAACCTGCATATATATCAAAATAGTTGGCAGTTATTTTAGTAATTTGACACATTTTAGAGAAGGAACATGAAACCGTCCTTCACTGATCAAGAAATAATAACATGTTGATTTTCTTTAATCAAACTGTCTTTGAAGCTTCAAAATAACTCTAATTCTCTTAGAGAAAAAACTTTCCAGCAGACTTTAAGCATGCGTTTTATTTTTGAAAGAATAACTACTAAAACCAAAGATAACATAAAACATGCATTTTATTTTGTAAGAATAACAACTAAAACCAAAGAGCATAAAAATTTGCATTTTATTTTGTAAGAATAACTATAAAACCAAAGATAACATAAAACGTATTTTATTTTGAAAGAATAACTACTAAAGCCAAAGATAACGAAAGCATTTCTTTTATTTTGAAAGAATAGTTACTAAAACCAAAGATAACCTAACAACATGCATTTTATTTTGAAAAAAATTACTACTAAAACCAAATATAACATAAAAACATGCATTTTAGGATTGAGCCATGGTGGATCAGTGGTAGGACCAGTTGTCTTTCAACTGAAAGGTTGTGGGTTCAATTCCTGGCTCTGCTCGTCTACATGCTTCCTTGAGCAAAGACACTTAATGTTGCAGCGTGTGAATGGGTGAATAGGTGAATGGGTGAAAACTGTCGTGTAAAGCAGTTCATCAAGACTTGTAAAGCTCTTTATAAATATAGACCATAATAGCAACTCTTCTTCTTCTGCTTTTATTTGGTAGTAACAAGGAACAGAGAGAGTTAGAGGAAATGTCGTGCAGTAAAAGTTTATAATAATATGAATAACAGAGTATTTGTACTTTGTTTTGCTTCTGCTTCTCAAAAAATCTGGGAATATTTTCCCAGATTTTTTCCACGTCTGGGACGATGAGAGACAGCAGGAAGATGAGAGGCCGTCATTATCACCTGAGGGAGGATCTTCCCTCCACTGTTCCTCTGTAATCCTGAGACTGTGGCCTCTAATCTGAGGCCTCCAGCACATTAACTGTAACCAGGATCACTTAGGACTTTAGACCAAAGTCAGGTTCTTCCACACTCAGAGTCAGAATAGAGAAGGACCTCTCAGCATTGTCTCTGTAAATGTCTCTGTATGCTGATGCGTTAATCACATCCTTCACTGGAGATCCTGATTGGACACTTGTATGAGCAGGGCCGCTGCTATGCTTTTGGGGGCCCTAAGCATAATTGCTCAGAGTAATATAAAAGTAATATATAAGTAATATTAAAGTAACATATAGAGTAATATAGAGTAATATATAAAGTTATCTATAAGTAAATATAAATTAATATATAAAGTAAGGTATAAGTAATATATGTATATGTATGTTTGTAATTTATAAAGTAATATATGTAATATAAAAGTAATATATAAATTAATGTATAAAGAAATATAGAGTAATATAAAAATCAGTCATTATCTACCACTTTATCCTCCACCAGAGGGTCGCGGGGGGTGCTGTGCCAATCTCAGCTACATCAGGCGATAGGCGGGGTACACCCTGGACAGTTCGCCAGTCCAACGCAGGGCCACACACACACACACACACAGATAGAGACAGACAACCATTCACACTCACTCCTATGGTCAATTTAGAGTGTCCAATTTACCTAATCCCCATATTGCATGTTTTTGGACTGTGGGAGGAAGTCGGAGAACCCAGAGAGAACCCTCCCACACACGGGGAGAACATGCAAACTCCATGCAGAAAGACCCTTGTTCCAACCGGGGCTCGAACCCGGGTCTTCTCGCTGCAAGGCGAGAGTGCTAACCACTACACCACCGTGAGGCTAAAAGTAATACATAAAGTAATATATATAAAGTAATATAGAGTAATATATAAAGTAATATATAAATAATACAAAGTAATAAATAAAGTAATATAGAGTAATATATAAGTAATATAGAGTAATATAAAAGTAATACATAAAGAAATATAGAGTAATATAAAGTAATACGCAAGTAATATAAAAGTAATGTATAAGTAATATATAAAGTATATTAATTAACAATAAAGATTTCCTTCCTTCCTGAGGAAACTCAACTCTGAAAAAGAGAGAAAAGGTTTTTTTTCTTCTCTTCTTTTTTACTTGACAAAATAATTGTAAATATCTATAATCTGACTAACGTTAGATATTTATAATTATTTTGTCGGATGTCGACGGGGAACGAGTTCCAGACGGACAGTGACTCCAAGCCCGAGACAACTTCCACTCCAAAACTCAGGAGCCAATGAGCAGGCAGCTTCCTAAGCCCCACCCACAAGCAAAAAACACAGCACAAAGAACGAATCAGGGAGCGCAAAGAACAAGTGTATTTTTAAACTATAAAATACAATACATTTGAAAGATTAAATCGATATTTTATTTGTGTTGTAGGAAAATATTGACACATCTAATCCATCTAAACTCTGGACATGAGAGAAAAGTTTCTTTTTAAACAAAACCAAATGAGTGGAAAGTTGTTTTCGTGTGACTCCTGTGACAAGACGTGGAAACGCTTCAGCCTGAGTCACAGATCTGCCACGGTGAGCGCACAGAGAATGTAAATCAGGTTGTCCACATCAGAGCAGCGGCTAAATCTGTCCACAACCTCTGTGTGTGTGTGTGTGTGTGGCCAGGTGAGGGCAGGAGGTAATTTCATGAATGAAAGGACGGGATTGTTTCCCTGCTCCGCTGGTCCTGAGCACTGGCCAAATTCTGGCTTGCCTTTATTTAGAGCCATTAGAGTGGAGGGGGAGGAGACAGAAGGAGGGGTGAGGGGGAAGAGTCAGAGGGAGGGGTGAGGGGGAGGAGACAGAGGGAGGGGGAGTGCCCCAGGGGCTGCTGGGAGGAGAGCAGACGCAGAGGAAGTCTGAATCTCCATACAAGTCTTAGATTATGCTAATGATACACTTAATAATAATAATAATAATAATAATAATAATAATAATAATAACAATAATGATAATAATAATAATAATGATAATATTAGCAGTAACAACAATAGATTATTGTGTTAATGTGTGTGTGTGTGTGTGTGTGTTGCCATGGTTACAGGAGAGGCAGCTGGTTCTTTTGCTGCAGTCAGTGCCGGCCCGAGCCGCCACATGTAAACTTTGACTCTGTAAATTGTCTGATTGTTTTAGTCAGACTACAGCCTTAGTCTGATTAAGTGTAAAGGTCACTGTTGACTTTTAATTGAACCTCTAACTCTCCTCAAGTAGAATCACAAACACAAGGTGATCTTTGAATACTGACATTTATTCCACTTCTGCGTCAACATGACAATCATGCCGTAAGAACTAGATAAAAATAAATAAACAAATCATAAAATTAGTCTCACAACAAAAAGCATTCTCACAGAGAATAATAACAAATTAGTCACAAATACAAAATATCTTTATATCAAAATGTCACAAATAAAGACTTAAATATAGATACATTTAAAGAAAACAACATTCAACAACAAACAGGCACGCCACGATCACGTGACCACGCATATTAAATAAGCCTGTCAACATCAATTAGTAATAAAACAGACGTATAAACACATTTACCTCATTGGCTGTGTACCTTGAGAGGAATTAGAAAGGACCTAAACGGGTCTTCACTTTGTCCACGTCTTCACAGCAACACAAAACTTATCCTCCCCTTTCCCTGTCTTCTGCGAGGCAATCTGTCTCATGCTGTAGCAGTGTGCACAGCGCCACAAAGCCCCATCCCCATTGGTTCCGCTTCAGAATACAACCAAATAAACTTCTAAACCGCCTTCTAAACCTTCTCTGTGGTCTTCATAATTTATGTACACAAAATAAACCCTTTTAATAAACGTAAATTATTGCAATATTTAAATGAGGTTACTTAATGAAAAATTTATTAATTACATGAAAGCCTGATGAACTGGATGGCTGACTATGATGGCAGCTACAGAACCTTAGAGAGCAGTAAAACCACAAACATGCAGTAAAAGTACAAACATGTGCAGTTAAACCACAAACATGTGCAGGAGTACCACAAACATGTGCAGTAAAACCCACAAACATGTGCAGTAGAACCACAAACATGCAGGAAAACCACAAACATGTGCAGTAAAACAACAAAAGTGCAGTTAAACTACAAATATGCAGTAAAACCAAAACATGTGGAGTAAAACCAATACATGTGAAGTAAAAGTACAAACAGGTGCAAACAGGTGCAGTAAAATCACACACATGTACAGTAGAATCACAAACGTGTGCAGTAGATACACAAACATGTGCAGTAGAACAACAAACGTGCAGTAAAAGTACAAACATGTGCAGTTGTACCACAAAT
>NW_025321791.1:14560-22141 GCF_019176455.1 Solea senegalensis | reverse complement strand
ATGTCTTTCAAAATGAGACAAAAATGTCATAGTATAGTATGTCTTCCAAAATGAGACAAAAATGTCATAGTATAGTATGTCGTCCAAAATTTGACAAAAGTGTCTCTCTGTGTCCCACAGTGTCTCTGAGTCTCTCTGTGTCCCTCAGTGTCTCCTGGTGTTAGTGTGTCTCTCGTGCCAAATATGACGTCTTCTGTGTTCTGACAGGAAACAGCTGCAGCAGGAGGAGGAGAGCAGAGCAGGCGGAGCAAAGCAGAGGAGGAGAAACAGAGGAGGAGCAGAGCAGGCGGAGCAAAGCAGAGGAGGAGAAACAGAGGAGGAGCAGAGGAGCAGCAGCTGTGTAAACACAGTTAAAGAGGCTTCAGCTCAGTTTAATGTTCAGTTATTGAAGGAACAAAGTTTTCCTGGACGTTGTGCCAGAGAACCTTCATCCAACTTCAGGCCTGAAACCAGATCCTGGAGTCCCCCGCCCCCCTTCCTGTCGGGACGATGTTGGACCCCCACTGAGCTGCTGCCATGTTTTAACTTCATGTTCCATCAAACACTTTCAAACATGTGACTGAATGCAGGTGAATCATTAGAATCATTAGAATCATTAGAATCAGGTTCAGAACCTCAGACTGTGAACATGCGGTCTCTGAATCCACCCCACTCCTCTGTGTTGCAGATGAACGTGAATGTCTTCAGTCACTTTGTTCTGCAGTTGGACGTTGTTGCTTTGACGTCGCGCTCATGGCTGTTCAGTGACGCACTCTCTGACCAATCAGAGGCCGGCGGTCTGATGATGTCACAGTTTAGTATCAGCTCAGGTGAACCGCGGGTCAGGTTCTATCACTGATGGAGGAGAAAGAAACATGCTTATAACTGTGTATGATGCAACCTATGCTAACACAGGCTAATACAACCTATGCTAACATAGGCTAATTCAACCTATGCTAACACAGGCTAATGCAACATATGCTAATCCAGGCTAATACAACCTATGCTAACAAAGGCTAATGCTAACACAACGTATGCTAAAATGGGTTTGTTTAACCCAGGCTAATGTAAGCTATGCTAACCCAGGCTAATGTAAGCTATGCAAATAATGATGCAAATAAAATAAAATGTATTTATTAGTTGAGATACTTCAGGGTCAATTGATGTCACTTCCTGTCATTATCCGGCTCACTCATGATGTCATCGCGAGTTTGGTTGTTTCTCATTAGCGTCAGCTGACACCGGCATGCTAACAAAGGGTGTGTGTGTGTGTGTGTGTCTTCCTGACGAGGCTCTGACAGCTGCTGCTTCACCTTGTTATTCCAAAAATAAAAGTGCAACCAATTAAAAGCAGACGGTGAAAGTTCTCGCCGCTAAGCTCGCCATATCCTCGCTCCACAGAGAGGATCAGCCCAGATGAGCTGCGGCTCCTCACGCATTAACAACAACCTCGCTCTTATGGACACGCCCACTTTCACTTCCTGCGCCGTCCTTCACTTCAGTCTGCCGGGAACGACGCACGCCAAACACCAGCGAGTACAACGTGACGACTCAGTGAGGATGTGTTAACGCACACACACTGACTCACACACACACACACACTGACTCACACACACACACGCTGACTCACACACACACACGAGCACGCACATCTGGAAGCCATCACATGTTCCTTCTGCAGTCAGTGTGTGTGTGTGTGTGAGAGGATGACGATGATCTCTGACCTCACACACGCACACACACACACACACACACACTGCTTCAGTGTCTGTGAGGACATGGACATTGTCTCTCAGCGTGTCCTCATGTCCACACGTCCTATAACATGAGGTCATATTTCCCGCGGTTGCTGACCTCTGACCTGCGGCCTGTTCCCACACGTGTGTGTGTGTGTGTGTGAGTGATGTTAGCAATGTTAGCAGCGGGTGATAAATCCGCGGCACCTCATCCTCGTCTCCCGCTCACTATCAGGATCCTGGACTGGAGCCAGAGGACAGGGAGTGATGGCAGTGCAGGAGACGCAGGACACGCAGGAGACGCAAGAGACGCAGGAGACGCAGGACACGCAGGACACGCCTCCTGCCAGGAAACAGCATCCTCACATCACTCCAGAGACAGCGTTAAAGTGTCAGCAGCCACGGCGTTGTTTTATAGCTCAGTGTTAACAACGAGGAGGAGGAGGAGGAGGAGCAGGAGCAGGAGGAGGAAGGTGATATTAAAGCTCTTCAGTGACCAATAAATAAAATCTTGGTTCCGTCCAGAGGTTGAACAGAGAACACGATAACTGCTGAAGTCTGTGAGAATCCAGTCAATAACCAATCAATACTGTAATCTGATCATCTGATCACATGATCATCTGACAAACACTCGTACACGTCACTGAGACACAGACAGGGACAATAATAACAAAAGACACACGTCTTTATCTTTGTAAACCAGACTTTGGTGTGGGAGAGTGAGTGCTTTTTTCTTTGTTCAGATGTCACAAGCAGCTGTGGGTTACCATAGTAACACTTAATTCGTCTGATTTATGTCAAAACATTTCTCCTTAAATGTTGTTTTCAGTTCCCACACACACTCAGTTCACCTGATGTTACACACTTCATGTGACCTTTGACCTGTGACGGCTGCTGATTAAATATTGAAGTGACCTGGTTTGTGTTGGAGTAATTTTCCGGGTGATGATTTCATTTGGCAGATGTGATTACAACATGAATATATATATATCTATATATTATATTTCAAATGAAAGAGAAGTCGACGGAGGCGGAGCCTCGCCGCGCTCGCCGTCGCGCTCTGATTGAATGGCGGCGTTTTGTTTCCCTGCAGAGAAGCTGAGGTTTGATCTCCACTAATTGATCCGCCGCGGCTGCACATGAAGCTCACACCTTGTTCCACTGGCTGACTTTTAATTGAGTCCACATTCAAATGGACTTATAAAATAATAATGGGCTCATATGCAAATGAGCTCATCCTGATACTGCAGCGGCCTGATTTACATATCCACCGCTCATGATAAATGAGCCTGACGCTCATCCTTCAGTCAGGCTTTAGTCGGGACTCAGTCAGGCTTCAGGGTAGGGACTCAGTCAGGCTTCAGTCAGGCTTTGAGTGGGACTCAGTCAGGGCTTTAGTGTGGGACTCAGTCAGGCTTTAGTCAGGCTTGAGGGGCTCAGTCAGGCTTTAGTCAGTCAGGCTCTCAGTCAGTCAGTCAGTCAGTCAGGCTTCAGTCAGTAGGGACTCAGTCAGGCTTTAGTGGGACTCAGTCAGGCTTCAGTCAGGCTTGGGGACTCCAGTCAGGCTTTGGTGGGGACTCAGTCGGAGCTTTGAGTGGGGACTCAGTCGGGCTTTGGTCTCAGTCACTCAGTCGGGCTTCAAGGCTTTTGGGACAGGGGATCAGGACTCAGTCTAGTCTCAGTCAGGCTTTAGTCGGGCTGAGGCTCAGTCGGGCTTTAGTTGGACAGTCGGGCTGTCGGGCTCAGTCAGGCTTTAGTGGGACTCAGTCGGGCTTTAGTCTGGACTCAGTCAGGGCTTTAGTCGGGCTGGTCGGGACTCAGTCAGGGCTTTAGTCGGGCTTTAGTTGGGACTCAGTCAGGCTTTAGTCGGGACTCAGTCAGGCTTTAGTCAGGCTTTAGTCGGAGCTTTGGTCGGGACTCAGTCAGGCTTTAGTCAGGACTCAGTCAGGGCTTCAGGCTTCTGGGGACTCAGTCGGGCTTCAGTGGGCTTTAGTGGGACTCAGTCAGGCTCTCAGGCTTTAGTCGGCTTTATTCAGTGGGACTCAGTCAGGCTTCAGTCAGGCTTTAGTCGGGACTCAGTCGGGCTTTAGTCGGGCTTTAGTCAGGCTTTAAGGCTCAGCTTCAGTCAGGGCTTTGAGTGGGGACTCAGTCAGGCTTCAGTCAGGCTTTAGTCGGGACTCAGTCAGGGCTTCAGTCGGGGCTTTTGTAGTGGGCTCAGTCGAGGCTTCAGTCAGGGCTTTGTGGTGGGGACTCAGTCAGGCTTTAGTTTTATTCAGGCTCGGGCTGTCAGCTCAGGCTTTGAGGGGACTCAGTCGGGACTCCAGTCAGGCTTTAGTGGGGACTCAGTCGGGCTTTAGTGGGGACTCAGTCAGGCTTTAGTGGACTCAGTCGGGCTTCAGTCGGGCTTTGGTTGGGACTCAGTCGGGCTTTAGTCGGGCTGGACTCAGTCAGGCTTTAGTCGGGCTTCACTCAGTCAGGGGCTGAGTGGGACTCAGTCAGGCTTTAGTCTGGACTCAGTCGGCTTTAGTTCCAGTCGAGGCTTTAGTCGGGGACTCAGTCGGGCTTTAGGGCTCAGTCAGGCTGGTAGTCGGGCTTTACTGGGACTCAGTCGGGCTTTGGGCTTGGGCTTTTTAGTCGGGACTCAGTCAGGCTTCAGGAGGGCTTTAGTGGGACTCAGTCAGCTTCAGTCGCTTTAGTCAGGGCTTTTACTTCGGCTTTAGTCCGGGTCTGGCTTTGAGTGGGACTCAGTCGGGCTTCAGTCTCTCAGTCGGGCTTTAGTGGGGACTCAGTCAGGCTTTAGTCAGGCTTTATTCAGGCTTTAGTCTGGCTTTAGTCGGGACTCAGTCAGGCTTCAGTCGGGCTTTAGTCGGGGACTCAGTCGAGGCTTTAGTCGGGCTCAGTCAGGCTTCAGGCTCAGGAGGAGTTTGGACTCAGTCAGGCTTTGAGTGGGCTCGTCAGGCTTTGAGTCAGGGGACTCGGTCAGGCTTTAGTCGGGCTCAGTCAGGCTTTGGTGGGGACTTTAGTCAGTCGGGACTCAGTCGGGCTTTAGTCGGACTCAGTCGGGCTTTGGTCGGGACTCAGTCGGGCTTCAGTCAGGCTTTGTTGGGACTCAGTCAGGCTTTAGTCGGGCTCTGGACTCAGTCGGCTTTAGCTTTGAGTGGGACTCAGTCGGGCTTTAGGGGGCTTCAGTGGGCTAGGGACTCAGTCAGGCTTTAGTCTGGACTCAGTCGGGCTTTCGGGACTCAGTCGGGGACTCAGTCGGGCTCACTCAGTCAGGCTTTAGTGGGCTTTGGGGACTCAGTCAGGGTAGGCTTTGAGGCTTTAGTGGGACTTTAGTCGGAGCTTTAGTCGGGACTCAGTGGGCTTGGTCGGACTCAGATCAAGCTTCAGTCAGAGTCAGGCTTTCGAGGGACTCGGTCGGGGACTCAGTCAGGCTTTAGTGTCTCACTCAGTCGGGCTTTAGTCTGGACTCAGTCAGGCTTTAGTGGGGCTTTAGTCGGAGCTTTAGTGGGGACTCAGTCGGGCTTTAGTCTGGACTTAGTCAGGCTGTCGGCTTTAGGCTTTGGTCGGGACTCAGTGAGGGCTTTGTGGCTCAGTCAAGCTTCAGTCGGGCTTTAGTCGGGACTCAGTCGGGCTTCAGTGGGACTCCAGTCAGGCTGGTGGGGACTCAGACTTCAGTGGGACTCAGTCGGCTTTAGTGGGACTCAGTCGGGTCTGGACTCAGTCAGGCTTTAGTCTTTAGGGGACTCAGTCGGGCTTTAGTCAGGACTCCAGTCAGGCTTTAGTCTGGACTCAGTCAGGCTTTAGTCAAGCTTTAGTCTTTAGGGCTTTAGTCGGACTCAGTCAGGCTTTGAGTGGGGACTCAGTCAGGCTTTTGTGGGACTCAGTCTTTAGTCAGTCGACTCAGTCTCAGAGTGTGTGTGTGTGCCTGTGCCTGTGTATGTGTGTGTGTGTCGTGCCTGTGTGTGTGTGTGTGTGTGTGTGTGTGTGTGTGTGTGTGTGTGTGTGTGTGTAATGTTGTGTGTGTGTGTGCGTACCGTGTGTGTGTGTGTTGTGTGTACTGTGTGTGTGTGTATGTGTACGTGCGCTGTGTGTGTGTCGCGTGCCTGTGTGTCGTGCCCTGTGTACCTGTGTGTATGCATACCTGTGTGTGTGTGTGCCTGTGTGTGTGTGTGTGTGCGTGTGTGCGTGCCTGTGTGTGTATGCGTGCCTGTGTGTATTTGCGTGCAATGTGTGTGTGTGTGCGTGCCTGTGTGTGTGCGTGTAATGTGTGCCTGTGTGTATGTGTGACCTGCGTGCCTGTGTGTGCGTGCCTGCGTGCCTGTGTGTGTGTGCCTGTGTGTGTGTGTGTGCGTGCCTGTGTGTGTGCGTGCCTGTGTATGGCGTGCCTGTGTGTATGTGCATGCCTGTGTGTGTGTGCCTGTGTGTATGTGCGTGCCTGTGTGTGTGTGTGTGTGTGCAGGTGTAGGTTATAAATAGATGTGAAACAGATGCTGAACATGAAAAATAAAACTTGATATAAGTATATTCATCTCTCGTGTGTGTGTGTGTGTGTGTGTGTGTGTGTGTGTGTTGCGTGTGTGTTGACAGAAGAGTCCACAGAGATTCAGAAGGTTCTGGTCAAAGCTGAAGGTTCTTCTCACAAACCCCGGCCTCAGGTCTTCACGACACACCTTCCTCTTCCTCCTCCTCCTCCTCCTCCTCCTCCTCCTCCTCCTCCGTGCCACGGCGTCGTCAGCTGGCTGCAGGCCTACAGGAAGGGCGTGGAGCCAAAGTGCTGGTCCTGGATCTCCATTTGGAACTCATTAAAGATCTCCCGCGGACACGGAGGCCCCGGTTCTCACGTCCTCCTGAGACCTCGCACTGTCTGAGCTCATTTACACGCCGTCCTCTCACTGACAGCCTCCAACTCACATTTGAATTTAGGTCACATTGATCTGGGCCTTCGTCCAAAGCTCCGCCCCCGAGGATCCTACAGCCAACAGCATCTCCTCCCCCCTCCCTCTGTGGTGGAACAGGCTGCAGCTCAGCAGGTGAGGACGTGAAAGTGACCAAGACAACAAGTCGCTTACTGCAGCTTTAAACATCAGCTTACTGAGGTCTGAGGTCAAAGGTCAGGACATGACACAGCATGACCTAATAAACCTTGACCTCTGATAAACCACCCTGATGAGCTGCAGCAGATTTGAAGGAGTCAGCAGAGGGGGAGGGGCTAGCATAATTAGCATGTTGATTCTGGATGTAATCATATCGCCGCGGCGACCGTGGTGTGACTGTTGTTCAGCGCGGCGTATGCTAATCGTTGATTGTCTCCAATATGATATGCTAATTGTTAGGAATTAACATAATTCATTAACATTTGGGCTCTAATTACACAGAGAGGGGGAGGAGCTTAACCACCGCACTGGCTGAGGAATGTGGTGCTCATTTACACACACACACACACAGAGACAAAACTAGGTCCAGGTCCAGGTCCAGGTTTGTGAGTCTCCAGCTCCTCAGTGTGTGGACATGAAGGTAATTGAAGTGAAGTGTTTCTGAACCACAGGAGGGCGATAAAGAGTTTTAATGAATGGAGAGAGTCATTAAAAGTGTTTCCTCTGAGATCAACGTCCAATTTAAATTCTGCACAAAACTCACAACACGTCATTGAAACGTGTGTGTGTGTGTGTGCGCGCGCGTGTGTGTGTGCGTGTGTGTGTGTGGTCTTTCTGCTCACTGCCACAGACACCAGCAGCTGTGGTCTAAGAGGACAGACATCATCAGGTCACACATTGGACTAACAGACTACCTTTAGACAAACAGACTAACTTTAGACAAACAGACTAACTTTAGACAAACAGACTAACTTTAGACAAACAGACTA
>NW_025321791.1:0-14460 GCF_019176455.1 Solea senegalensis | reverse complement strand
TAGACTAACAGACTAACTTTAGACTAACAGACTAACTTTAGACAGTCTAACTTTAGACTAACAGACTAACTTTAGACTAACAGACTAACTTTAGACTAACAGACTAACTTTAGACTAACAGACTAACTTTAGACTAACTTTAGACTAACAGACTAACTTTAGACTAACAGACTAACTTTAGACGTTGGTGAACGTGTGAAGGTGTGAGCTATCTCTTGTGGACAGACTGAGTGTGAGTCGGTGTAACGTTGTTAAACGCGTGAACGTGTGAGCTGACTCTTGTGGACGTTACACTGAGTGTGTGTCGGTGTAACGTTGGTGAACGTGTGAACGTGTGAGCTGACTCTTGTGGACGTTACACTGAGTGTGTGTCGGTGTAACGTTGGTGAACGTGTGAACGTGTGAGCTGACTCTTGTGGACGTTACACTGAGTGTGTGTCGGTGTAACGTTGTTGAACGTGTGAACGTGTGAGCTGACTCTTGTGGACGTTACACTGAGTGTGTGTCGGTGTAACGTCGGTGTGTTTATCAAAGAAATGACGGATCATAATATCAGCGTTATTGCTCTCCACAGAAACCACACAACCATCTTGCAGATTATTCCTTGATGAGGAAAATGCAATTAAAACGTCAAGTGCGTTTTATTAGATTCTTCCTGCCCTGCAGGGTTTAGCTGCCCCGTGAGTCCTCGCTGCTGCGGCGATGGATGAAGCTGTGAACAACATTAGAGAGCGATGCCAAAATAACAGCCGCTCGCTCCCAGATGATCCGCCGTTCATCAGCAAACAACGCTGAGCTCACAGTCAACGTATGTGGTCTTTAAAGCTGTACAATCAACCACGCTCTTCCTAAAACCAATTCTACTCAACGCCACAGAGTGAGATTAGCAAAGACCCACGGGTACAAGCCCATCTACACTTATGCATAAATCTACACTTACATGTAAATCTACACCTAAACGTATATCGACACCTAAACGTAAATCTATCAATAAACGTAAATTTACACTTATTTGTAAATCTACACCTTAACGTAAATCGACAGCTAAACGTAAATCTACACTTATACGTGAATCTACACCTAAACGTAAATTTACACTTATACGTAAATCGACACCTAAACGTAAATCTACCAATAAACGTAAATCTACACTTATACGTAAATCTACACCTAAACGTAAATCTACCAATAAACGTAAATCTACACTTATCACGTAAATGACACCTAAGCGTAAATTACCAATAAGCGTGAAATCTACACTTATCGTAAATCTACACTAAACATAAATCTACCAATAAGCGTAAATCTACGTGAAATCTACACCCAGCGATAAATCTGCCAATAATAAGCGTAAATCTACATATGCGTGAAATAAAACACAAAGCGTAAATCTGCCAATAAGCGTAAATCTACACTTATCACGTGGAAGTCTACACCTAATGGATAAATCGACACCTAAGCGTAAATCGACACCGCGTAAATCTATCAATAAATGTAAATTTACATTTGTAAATCTACATAGCGTAAATCGACAGCCTAAAGCGTAAATCTACGCCTCGTGAATCTACACCTAGCGTAAATTTACACTTATCGTAAACACCTAAAAGTAAATCTACCAATAGCGTAAATCTACCAATAAGTAAAATCTACACTTATCACGTGAATCTACACCTAAAGCGTAAATTTACACTTATCGTAAATGCGACACCTAAGCGTAAATCTAGCAATAAACGTAAATCTACACCTAAACGTAAATCGACACCTAAACGTAAATCTATCAATAAATGTAAATTTACACTTATTTGTAAATCTACACCTTAACGTAAATCGACAGCTAAACGTAAATCTACACTTATACGTAACTCGACACCTAAACGTAAATTTACACTTATACGTAAATCTACCTAAAAGTAAATTTACACCCGTGTCGACACCTAAGCGTAAATGTACCAATAGCGTAAATCTACACTTATACATGAAATCTGCACCTAAGCGTGTCGACACCTAAGCGTAAATGGAACGTATGACATAAATCTGCACTTATCACGTAAATCTACACCTAAACATAAATCTACACTTATACGTAAATCGACACCTAAACGTAAATCTACCAATAAACGTAAATCTACACTTATACGTAAATCTACACTTTTACGTAGATCTACACCTAAATGTAAATCGACATGTAAACGCAAATCTACACTTATACGTAAATCTACACCTAAATGTAAATCGACATGTAAACGTAAATCTACACTTATACATAAATCTACACCTAAACGTAAATCTACTTATCGTGAAATGAGCATGTAGCGTAAATGCGACATATAAGTAGTGACACTAAGCGTAAATCTGCACCTAAGCGTAAATCACCTAAGCGTAAATCGACATGTAAACATAAATCTACACTTATACATGAAATCTACACCTAAGCGTATAGTCGACGTATAGCGTAAATCTAAGCTTATCGTAAATCTACACCTAAGCGATAATCGACGTATAGCGTAAATGAAGCGGCTTATCGTAAACTACACCTAAGCGTAAATCAACATGTAAGCGTAAATGAGCATGTAAGCGTAAATGCGACGTATAGCGTAAATCTACACTTATAAATGTCGACACCTAAGCGTAAATCTACACCTAAGCGTAAATCAACATGTAAGCGTAAATGAGCATATAGCGTAAGTGACATGTAGCAATGAAATCTACACTTGCTCCGTAAAATTGACACCTAAGCGTCTACACCTAAGCGTAAATCAACATATAGCGTAAATCGACATGTAAGCGTAAATAGACATGTAAGCGTAAATCTACACTTATAAATGAAATCTACACCTTAGCAGTAAAATCTACACCTCGTAAATCAACATGTGTAAAAACGTAAATCTACACTTATACGTAAATCTACACCTTAACGTAAATCTACACCTAAACGTAAATCAACATGTAAACGTAAATCGACATGTAAACGTAAATCTACACTTATATGTAAATCTACACCTTAACGTAAATTGACACCTAAACGTAAATCTACACCTAAATGTTGTTTCCTTGTCGTTCCCTTGTGTGTTTTCATCTGTTAAACTGTTTCCTTGTCGTTTCCTCTTTGTTTCCTGGTGTGATTTCATCTGTTAAACTGTTTCCTCGACTGTGTGAATCTCTGTCTTGTTACCACAGCGACGTTGTTGTTGTTGTCGTTGTTTATTGTTTATCAGGAGCATCGATCCCCTGCAGAGCGTCAGGATCTCGCCTCATTACCCAGAACACCCGTCAGTCGCGGTCGTCATAGTGACACTCTCTGCTTTGAAGTGAAAGAAGGATTATATAGTCCCCAGCAGGAAAACTTTTACACGTTTGACGGCGGTGTGCGGCACAAACACAAACGTGTGTGATTACACTCATAACTCGTGCTCATGCTAATCACCCGCGGCTGTAAAATAAGTCAGAGTGGTCAACTAATGAGTCCACAGGAGAGCCATCGTTCACCTCCATTAAAAAGACCTGCTTTCTTCTTCTTCTTCTTCTTCTACTGCTGCTGCTGCTGCTGCTCTTTATTTGTGTGTCTGTGTGTGTGTGTGTGTGTGTGTGTGTGTGTGTGTGTGTGTGTGTCTCTATGTGTGTGTGTCAGTGTGTGTGTGTGTGTGTGTGTGTGTGTGTGTGTGTGTGTGTGTCAGTGTGTGTCTGTATGTGTGTCAGTGTGTGTCTGTATGTGTGTGTGTGTGTGTGTCAGTGTGTGTCTGTGTGTGTGTCTCTATGTGTGTGTGTGTCTGTGTGTGTGTGTCAGTGTGTGTGTGTGTGTGTCTGTGTGTGTGTGTGTGTGTGTCTGTGTGTCAGTGTGTGTGTGTGTCTGTGTGTGTCAGTGTGTGTGTGTGTGTGTGTGTGTCTGTGTCAGTGTGTGTCTGTGTGTGTGTGTGTCAGTGTGTGTGTGTGTGTCTGTCTGTCTGTGTGTGTGTGTCTGTATGTGTGTCAGTGTGTGTGTGTCTCTATGTGTCTGTGTCTGTCTGTGTGTGTCTGTGTGTGTGTGTGTGTGTGTGTCAGTGTGTGTGTCTGTGTGTGTGTGTCAGTGTGTGTCTGTGTGTGTGTGTCTGTGTCTGTGTGTGTGTGTGTCTGTGTGTGTGTGTGTGTGTGTCTGTGTGTGTGTGTGTGACTGTCTGTGTGTGTGTGTCTATGTGTGTGTCTGTGTGTGTGTGTGTGTGTCTGTGTGTGTCTGTGTGTGTGTGTGTGTGTCTGTGTCTGTGTGTGTGTGTGTGTCTGTGTGTGTCTGTGTGTGTCTGTGTGTGTGTCTGTGTGTGTGTGTGTGTGTGATTTGCTGATGTGCTGCAGCTTCAGAGTTCTTTTATTATTATTATTCTTATTTTCTTTATTAGTAAAAATGTGAAAGGTTGAAAATAGAAAGTTGTCCAAGAGCTCATCAAGAGACAACGAGAGGCGTGTGTTGTCTTCTTTTATGTCCCGCTCTTTTACTGCCCGTCTAATGTCTTATTTATGACGTTCATTCTTGATTCCGTGGCTCCTGTGTGGCCTCATTACGACCACAGCTCTGCTCTGGAACTCCACGTAATTATGAGCTTCATTGTTTTAATAAGAGTCTCCATCCGGCCGCGTCCAAGCTCGTCCTCACGCTCGTCTTCACGCTCGTCTTCACGGCTCCCGCCGGGAAACCACGCCGCACGGCGGCTGCGGCGGACAGACGGACAGACGGAGTCGGACGCTCTGCAGGTAAATATATTTCTTCTCTGCCACTGAATCTCGTCAACTGTCCTGGACACAGACACGTCCTAGCTTAGCATGAAGGCAACAGCATGTGGTTAGCATAGCTTAGCATAAATATACAGTTCAGAGCTGGAGTCAAGATATGGTTAGCCTAGCTTAGCATTAAGAAGACAGCGCGTGGTTAGCCTAGCTTAGCATAAATATACAGTGCAGAGCTGTCTCTCCATTCATTTAAGTTCAAATAATAAAAATGAAAATAAAAACAGAAAAGATTCAAATGTAATAAAAGAATCGAAATCTATAAAAGAACTGTTTGAAAAGTTCATGTTTTATTGATTTCAGTCTCACATCAAAATGTCTCTGCAGCAGCACCTGAATGCATCAGGGTCAAAGGCTAAACATGCGGCGCTCGCTTGTCTCCGTCCCTCTGCATGGACAAACAGCACAGGGACGTCCCCCTGCTGCATTAACACTAATGTAAACACCAGCGCCGCCCTGCAGGTTGCAGCCTTGACTCTCCCTGAGGAAGCTGCAGCGCCGAGCGTGAGCGTCCCCTGCGTCCTCAGCGTCCCCTGCGTTGGAAGACTTCCCCTGCCGTCCATAATCACAGACGGACGAGTCGTTTTCTCGTCAGTCGTCTTTGAGTGGATAATGGACGACAACACTTCACAGTCCATTTATGAGCCGAGTCTCAGGGGACGCTGAGACGGACACTTGTCCTCCTACACTGGACTCTTACCCACAATCCACCAGTGAGAGACAGATTTTTGCAGGAATTTCAATAAAGAATTAATTACCGTCATTTACCGACGGGCAGTTTGTGAACGACCGCTACGAGATGCTGATGGAGCGGCCGATGGAGCGGCCGATGGAGCGGCCGATGGAGCGTCCGATGGAGCGTCCGATGGAGCGGCCCGCGCGATGATGGAGCAGCTGATGGATGATGGAGCGATGGAGCGATGGAGCAGCTGATGAGCAGCTGATGATGGAGCTGATGGAGCGCTGATGGAGCAGCTGATGGATCCGATGGAGCGGCTGATGGAGCAGCTGATGGAGCAGCTGATGGAGCGTCCGATGGAGTGGCTGATGGAGCAGCTGATGATGGCGGCTGATGGAGCAGCTGATGGGCGATGGAGATGGAGCGCGATGGAGCGGCTGATGGAGCGGCCGATGGATGATGAGCAGCGCAGCCGATGGAGCGTCCGATGGAGCGGCCGATGGAGCGGCCGATGGAGCGGCCGATGGAGCGTCCGATGGAGCGTCCGATGGAGCGGCCGATGGAGCGGCCGATGGAGCAGCTGATGGAGTGTCTGGGAAAAGCGCGCTGGTTGCGCTGGTTGAGAGAAAGTTAGCAGAGGAAAACTCAGGCCTAGCATGACACAGCAGCACTGGTTCAGCAGAGGAACGTGGATGTTCCTGAACTAGATGATCCACAATGGATCGTGGATTTGGGATTCTTTGTGGATATAACACAACAACTGAACACCGTGAGCTTAAAGCTGCAGGAGAAACACAAAAGTGCGACTGTGGGAAACCTTGTGTTGTTATTTAATATGAACAGAAGTGATGTTTGATTAGTTATTGAAGAATGAGAATTTAATCGTTTTGTAATATTTGAAAATAAACCACGTTTTCAGAAAAAAAAATTTTTTTGATACTCGTCTCAAACACTGAAGTGGCCCCCACTGACATGACAGTGCCAGCAGTGGCCCCCAGCTCATTTGAGTTTGTATATAGTTGTTGTTGTTGTTGTTGTTGTTGTTATTGTTGTTGTTGTTGTTGTTGTTATTGTTGTTATTATTATTATTATATAGTTGTTGTGGTTATTGTTGTTATTATTATTATTGTTGTTATTGTTATATAGTTGTTGTGGTTATTGTTGTTATTATTATTATTGTTGTTATTGTTATATAGTTGTTGTGGTTATTGTTGTTATTATTATAATAGTTGTTGTTAATATTATTGTTGTTGTTATTGTTAATATTAGTGTTGTTGTTATTATTATTATTGTTGTTATTGTTATTATTGTTATTATTATAGTTGTTGTTATTATTATTATAATAGTTGTTGTTAATATTATTGTTGTTATTATTGTTGTTGTTATTGTTAATATTATTATTGTTGTTGTTATTATTATTGTTATTATTATAGTTGTTATTATTATAGTTGTTATTATTATTATTATTATTATTATAGTTGTTGTTAATATTATTGTTGTTGTTGTTGTTGTTGTTGTTGTTGTTATTTAAACCTGTTTAAGTTTGAATAAGCTGGTGTTCGGTCCCGGTGTGTAAACTCTTACTGCGCTGACGATGAGCCGGTCACGGTGTCGTGCTGCTGTTACCCGGACATGGCGCGAGGATCCAGCTTTCGTGTCGTTGTCGAGCCGCCGTCGCGAGGCCGACCGGGAGAAACGGATCCACCGGTGATAAGCGCGATTCCTCTGCGGGGAAGCGCTGCTGTCAGGGCGGCAGAGCTCGCAGTGTGAACCCGTGCAGCAGTGGTTCGATCCACGTTCATCATGTCGGTACAAGCACAAACACACACACACACACACACACACACACACACGTGCCGGTTGGGCGGCAACTTCATGCAAACGTTGAAGACCCATAATGTCGTCACTTCCTGTTTGTGGATATGAAATCATCAGACGTTCATCAGCTCAGTTTCAAGCCAAATGTAATCTTTATTAGACGTTTCTGTACAAAAAGCACGGAATCACAAGAATAAACAAAATAAAAACATGCATTTATTTACAGCGCGGTCAGAAAATCTGAGAAAATCAGAGACAAATCAAAGAAAATCATAAAGAAATTCATTCAACATTGTGCTTTAATATACTTTGATGATATATTTCATATTTAACAAAGACGCAGAAACTGTCGTTCACCGAAAAATAAACAAACAAATCATCTGGAACGTTTCTACTCAAGGAAACGTGATGCGTTCACGTGTTGTGATGCGTTCATGTGACGGACGTGATGCGTTCAGGTGTTGTGATGCGTTCATGTGACGGACGTGATGCGTTCAGGTGTTGTGATGCGTTCGTGATGCGTTCAGGTGAGACGTGAGGCATTCAGGTGGCAGACGGGATGCGTTCAGGTGTCGTGATGTGTTCATGTGACGGACGTGATGCGTTCAGGTGTTGTGATGCGTTCATGTGACGGACGTGATGCGTTCAGGTGTGTGATGCGTTCATGTGACGGACGTGATGCGTTCAGGTGTTGTGATGCGTTCATGTGACGGACGTGATGCGTTCAGGTGTTGTGATGCGTTCATGTGACGGACGATGCGTTCAGGTGTTGTGATGCGTTCAGGTGACAGACGTGAGGCATTCAGGTGGCAGACGGGATGCGTTCAGGTGTCGTGATGTGTTCAGGTGACGGACGTGATGTGTTCATGTGTTCAAGTGTCGTGATGCGTTCAGGTGTCGTGACGTGTTCAGGTGCAGCCTGTGTTTTCTCTGATTATTTTTGCATAAGATTTTTATTAAAGATGGTTTTTTTTACAGTCTCTTCACAGTTTTGAGAGAAACAACATTTTCTAGGACAGAAATGAAACGTGAACGACAGCGCCATCTTCTTCATAAATGTGTGATAAAAATCTGTAATGAATTCTCAAAATTTCAAAATCAAAGTCATTGAAGCTGTAAAAAATAAAAGTGTTTCCTGTGAATTTCTTTCAAAATAAAGTCAAAATGAATTGACATCATTTCAAGATTCCAAAAATTTTTCATTTTAAACGTGTTTTTGTCTTAAATTAAATTAAGTGTAAGATAAGTAACTTTTTTCCGTAAATATGTGATCGTAACATTTTTACTTTGTTGTAAATATATTTATTTACAATTGTTTTCAACTTTAAAAGTTTACCTTTAAATTATTTCTTTAAGAATAACATTTTGTCGTGAATGAGCCGCTCAAACTTCAGGTTCATGACGTCGTATTGTTCTTTCGTAACGCGTGAGAACCTGAGGGAAACAACCATGTGGCGCTAAAATCTGCGCAAAGTAAACCTTCAGCCAATCAGAGGAGTCGGTGTTTGATCGCCAACCGGACGCTACGTGGCGCGCGGCGAGGAAACGACGTGTCTGTGAGACGTTTGCATAAGAAACGACAGCATTTGCTCGCACGTTAGCACGTTAGCATGTGGACATTCTTCAGTGACTCTTTTAGAAAAAAAAGATGAACATTAACGATGAAGAAACTTCTCAATAAAAGTTTCATGACGAGGATTTTTGTTTTCGTTCTGAAAACAAAACAATCAAATAAAAATCGGATGTTTCTCTTATTTAAAAAAACATTTTTGACTGAATTTGTTTCTTATTATTAACGATTTCTTCATTAAGTGCTGGAACAGAAATAGTGCATTAAGAAATAACGATTATACGTTTCACAATATTACACAAACACAAACAAACATGTCGCTTACAAAAAGTTAAATATCGTAAAATCGGAAAAAGATTTTTTATACAAAAGTGATGAAAGTGGTTTTTTCTTTACTTCCTGTGACCGAGTCGTGACGGGCATTTCTTTTTTATTTTTACAAAAGGGGTAACTTCCTCTGCGATGTTTTTTATTATTAACAACAATAATAATAATAATAATAATAATAATGATGATAATAAGAATTAATAATAAGACATTGAGTGTTTACACATATTTATCGTTCAAAACTAAATCACAAACTCATTTTTATAAATACACTGAAGAGAAATCGTAGTTTTTTTTGACTAAAAACAAAATAAAAATCCTTTCGCGATTTCTTGCAAACAAACAAACGTAACGTTCACGTCGCTCATTCGTTCTTTTCTCGACACAAACGTTAAAAATTATGTTACAAAGGAAAAAAAAAACGCTCAGACTTCGTCTTTGTTCACGTTTTTTCCTTTCCTGGATTTTCTCCAGGATCCAGATCCGTCTCACGGTTTGTTCCACTCCTGGTTCCCGGACTCAGTCCGAGATTCTGACCTGACGAGAAACGATCAGCTGACGTTTATCGTGATGAGGGACAATATCAAACTTCACCACCAGAGAGCGCAAGAAACTGTGACATCAGCACTTTTCGGTTTGTTTTGCTGAGTCATGTTCACTGAAGATGACTTCAAAGTGATGCTAACATTAGCGACACATTTAACATAATTAGTGTTAGCTACTTAATCGCCTAATGCTAACAGCTCTGTTATCATTTAAATATGAATTAAATATAGTCGTTTTGATTCGTCCCAGATCACAACGTAAACAATGACTCAGCAGTTCATTAAAGGAGCAGTCACACAAACACAAACTGCTCCTTTAAATTCCAGGTGTGGTCAGAAGCTTACAGTGGCCCCGCCCCCTTCCTGTCTCACAGAATGGTTTGGTCTCCACACACAAACAAGTGGTTCTGAAGCCCCACCCCCCTCAGTTCCCGCCCCGACCTCTGACCTCTGCAGACATCGGTCTGAAGTGGCGTCTGCAGAGTTTTCGTCCGCCGTCAGGATGATGATGTCATCGTCGTGTCAGAACGCTGATGTCATCGCAGCGCCAGGACGATGATGTCATCGCAACGCCAGGACGATGATGTCATCGCCACGTAAGGACACTGATGTCATCGCCGCGTCAGGACGATGATGTCATCGCAGTGCCAGGACGATGATGTCATCGCAGCGTCAGGACGATGATGTCATCGCAGCGCCAGGATGAAGATCAGGTTGGAGTTGTCGTGGTCGTTCGGGTGGGCGGGGCCAGAGGACTGTGGGGTGGAGGGCGGGGACTGGTCCTCACATGGGCGGGACGATGAGTCCGGCCATGGCTGTAAAAATGAAACAAAACACATTTGGAAACATTTACAACATGAAGATCAATAAAGACTTTGATTATTGTTGTTGTTTAATAAAGTTTTTGAATGAAAAAACAAATGATAAAAAAAACTTTTTTTTCAACAAAAACTATAATGGTTTTAATTTCTGAATAATAAAATATTTTTTAAAATAATAAAAACAGATTAAAATCGTTTTATTGTTTAACAGTAAAACATGAATCAATGTGAATGAGTGAATAAGAAGAAGCAGAAGTTATGGATCAACTTTGACTCATGTCCACTTGAACACCAGGGGGCGCTGCTGACAGGTGAGGGGGGCGGGGAGGGGCGGGTGCTCACCCTGGAGGTTGCTGCCATTGGTGGAGGTGCAGGTGGGGGGCGGGGAGTTCTGAGGCCGCACGACGGGGGCGAAGGCGCTCTTCTGTTTGACTGAAAACCACGAGACACGAGAGAATGAACAAGGGCCTGTGAGGAGGAGCAGGAGGAGGAGCAAGAGGAGGAGGAAGAGGAGGAGACGCGACGAGCAGGCACACAGACAGAGGAGGTGAGTGACGATGGAGATGAAGATGGTAAATCGTGCAGGAAGAAGGAGGAGGAGGAGGAGGAGGAGGTGTTTCTGTCTCATGCTCGGAGAACAAACATCTTCATTTGTCAAAGTTGATCCATAACTTTATTTAAACAACAAAACAAACAAATGCAGCCTCTGTGTGTGTATGTGTGTGTGAGCTTAGCCTAGCTTAGCATAATCCTCTAAAACAGCTGTATGGGTCACTGATGATGTCACTGATGATGTCACTGTCACTGATGATGTCACTGTCACTGATGATGTCACTGTCACTGATGATGTCACTGTTACTGATGATGTCACTGTCACTGATGATGTCACTGTTACTGATGTCACTGTCACTGATGATGTCACTGTTATGATGATGTCACTGTCACTGATGATCACTGTCTGATGATGTCACTGTTACTGATGATGTCACTGATGATGTCACTGATGGATGATGTCACTGTCACATCGATTGATGTCACTGTCACTGATGACTGTCTCGCTGATGATGTCACTGTCTGATGATGTCACTGATGATGATCACTTGATGATGTCACTGACTGATGATGTCACCATGTCACTGTCACTGATGATGTCACTCTGATGATGTTTCTGTCACTGATGATGTACTGTTGCTGATGATGTTTCTGTCACTGATGATGTCACTGTCACTGATGATGTCACTGTCACTGATGATGTCACTGTCGATGATGCTGTCTGATGTCACTGATGATGCCACTGTCACTGATGATGTCACTGATGATGCCACTGTCACTGATGTGTCACTGATGATGTCACCACTGATGATGTCACTGTGTACTGTCTGATGATGTGTGACTGAGTGAGTACTGTCACAGATGATGTCACTGTCACTGATGATGTCATGATACTGATGTCACTGATGATGTCACTGTCACTGATGATGTCACTGTACTGATGATGTCACTGATGATGTCACTGTCACTGATGATGTTTCTGTCACTGATGATGTGTCATGTCACTGATGTCGATGATGTCACTGTCACTGATGATGTCACTGTCACTGATGATGTCACTGTACTGATGATACCACCTGATGATCACTGACTGATGATGTCACTGTCACTGATGATGTCACTTTACTGATGATGTTTCTGTCACTGATGATGTCACTGTCTGATGATGTCACTGTCACTGATGATGTCACTGTCACTGATGATGTCACTGTCTGATGATGTCACTGACTGATGATGTCACTGATGATGTGTCACTGATCACTGATGTCACTGATGATGTCACTGATGATGTGTCACTGTCACTGATGATGTCACTGATGATGCCACTGTCACTGATGTCACTGGATGAGGCTACTGTCACAGATGATGTCTGTCACTGATGATGTCACTGATGATGTCACTGATGATGTCACTGTCACTGATGATGTTGTCTGATGATGTCACTGATGATGAATGACGATGATGTCACTGTCTGAAATGATGATGTCACTGATGATGCCACTATGATGATGTCACTGATGATGCCACTGATGATGTCATGTACTGATGATGTGATGATGTCACTGTCACTGATGATGTCACTGATGATACTGATGATGTCACTGATCACTGATGATGTCACTGTCACTGATGATGTCACTGTGATGTCACTGTCACTGATGATGTTTCTGTTGATGATGTCACTGATGATGCCACTGTCACAGATGATGTCACTGTCACCTGATGTCACTGATGATGTCGCTGATGATGTCACTGTCACTGATGATGTCACTGCTGATGATGTCACTGTCACTGATGATGTCACTGTCACTGATGATGTCACTGTCATGATGTCACTGTTACTGATGATGTCACTGTCACTGATGATGTCACTGATGATGCCACTGTCACGATGATGTCACTGTACTGATGATGTCACTGTCATGATGATGTCACTGATGATGCTGTCATGATGTCACCACTAGATGATGATGTCACTGATCACTGATGATGTCACTGATGATGTGTCGCTGTGATGTATGATGTCACTGTACTGATGATGTCACTGATGTCACTGATGATGTCACTGTATGCACTGATGATGTCACTGTCACTGATGATGTCACTATCACTGATGATGTCACTGTCACTGATGATGTCACTGGATGATGTCACTGATGATGTCACTGATGTCACTGTCACTGATGTCATGATGATGTCACTGTCACTGATGATTGAGTGTCACTGTGATGCCACTGTGATGATGTCACTGTCACTGATGATGTCACTGATGATGTCACTGTCACTGATGATGTCACTGCACTGATGATGTCACTGTTACTGATGATGATCACTGTCACTGATGTCACTGTCACTGATGATGTCACTGTTACTGATGATGTCACACTGATGATGTCACTGATGATGCCACTGATGATGTCACTGTTACTGATGATGTCACCGATGATGCCACTGTCAGATGATGTCACTGTCACTGATGATGATGATGTCACTGCACTGATGATGTCACTGATGACTCACTGTCACTGATGATGTCACTGTCACTGATGATGTCACTGTTACTGATGATGTTGATGTCACTGATGATGTCATGTGATGTCACTGTGATGCCACTGTCACTGATGATGTTTCACTGATGATACTGATGATGTCACTGTCACAGATGATGTCACTGTCACTGATGATGTCACTGATGTCACTGTCACTGATGATGTCACTGATGATGTCACTGTCACTGATGATGCCACTGTCACTGATGATGTCACTGTCACTGATGATGTCACAGCGAGTGAAGTAGGCTAGGCTCTTCACGCTAAGCTAAGCTACGTGACATCACATGTCACATGACCAAACAGTAACAGAACACACTCTGAAGAAGGATGATGTCATCGCTGTGTAACCATAGCAACAGGGTAGCTTGTGGGCGGAGCTTCATACGTGAACTTTGCAGGTGAAAATGTTGAACTGTCCCTTTAAGTGTGAGCGATTGAAAATGAAACATGAAAGAATGAATGAGTGAATGAGGAGGTGAACTCACACACACTCTTCACACTGAGGATGTGTGTGTGCGTGTGTGTGTGTGTGTGTGACTCACTTGCGTAAGCAGAGTTGGCGGTGGATCCGTTCAGGAAGCTCGGGGACCCGGACACGCCCAGGTTGGTCATTCCGGCGCCGTAGCCGTTCATGGTGGAGGTGATGGTGTTGTAGTTGGACTGTTGGGGGGTGGAGCTTGGAGCGTAACCACGAGGAGACACACTGTTAGAGTTACGGGAGTAACCTAAGGAGGAGGAGACACTGAGGTTTACCAGCTGATCATTCATCTGTGCTGTGAGCGCCCCCTGCTGCTGAAACTCAAGTCTGTAAACCACACACACACACACACACACACACACACAG
>NW_025321790.1:0-4903 GCF_019176455.1 Solea senegalensis | reverse complement strand
TAATACGATGAAAAATGATAGAAAGTAGAAAATATTCACATTGAGAAGGTCAGAAATCACAGAAAGTAGAGCATATTCACATTTAGAAGGTGAGAAATCACAGAAAGTAGAAAATATTCACATTTAGAAGGTGAGAAATCACAGAAAGTAGAGAATATTCACATTTAGAAGCTGAAAAATCAAAGAAAGTAGAAAATATTCACATATAGAAGGTCAGAAATCAAAGAAAGTAGAAAATAATATTCACATTTAGAAGGTAAGAATCACAGAAAGTATACAGCAACATTCACATTTAGGAAGGTGAGAAATCACAAGAAAAGTAGAAAAATATTCACATTTAGGAAGGTGAGAAATCACAGAAAGCAGAAGATATTCACATTTAGAAGGTGAGAAATCACAGAAAGTAGAAAATATTCACATTGAAGGTGAGAAATCACAGAAAAGTAGAAAAATATTCACATATAGAAGGTCAGAAATCAAAGCAGAAAGTAGAAAAACATTCACATTTAGAAGGTGAGTAAATTACAGAAAGTAGAAAATATTCACATATAGAAGGTGATAAATCACAGAAAGTAGAAAATATTCACATTTAGAAGGTGAGAAATCACAGAAAGTAGAGAATATTCACATTTAATACGATGAAAAATGATAGAAAGTAGAGAATATTCACATTTAGAAGGTGAGAAATCACAGAAAGTAGAAAATATTCACATTTAGAAGGTGAGAAATCACAGAAAGTAGAGAATATTCACATTTAGAAGGTGAGAAATCACAGAAAGTAGAAAATATTTACATATAGAAGGTCAGAAATCAAAGAAAGTAGAAAATATTCACATTTAGAAGGTAAGAAATCACAGAAAGTAGAAAATATTCACATTTAGAAGGTGAGAAATCACAGGAAGTAGACAATATTCACATTTAGAAGGTGAGAAATCACAGAAAGTAGAAAATATTCACATTTAGAAGGTGAGAAATCACAGAAAGTAGAAAATATTCACATTTAGAAGGTGAGAAATCACAGAAAGTAGAAAATATTCACATTTAGAAGGTGAGAAATCACAGAAAGCAGAAGAGATTCACATTTAGAAGGTGAGAAATCACAGAAAGTAGAAAATATTCACATTTAGAAGGTAAGAAATCACAGAAAGTAGAAAATATTCACATTTAGAAGGTGAGAAATCACAGAAAGTAGAAAATATTCACATTTAGAAGGTGAGAAATCACAGAAAGTAGAAAATATTCACATTTAGAAGGTGAGAAATCACAGAAAGTAGAGAATATTCCCATTTAATACAATGAAAAATCACAGAAAGTAGAAAATATTCACATTTAGAAGGTGAGAAATCACAGAAAGTAGAAAATATTCACATTTAGAAGGTGAGAAATCACAGAAAGTAGAAAATATTCACATTTAGAAGGTGAGAAATCACAGAAAGTAGAAAATATTCACATTTAGAAGGTGAGAAATCACAGAAAGTAGAGAATATTCCCATTTAATACGTTGAAAAATGACAGAAAGTAGAACATGTTCACATTTAGAAGCTGACAAATGACAGAGAGTAGAACACGTTGACACTGAAGAAGCTGAAATGACTTTTTTCCCCCACGTTCCCCGGCCCCCGTGGCCCCCGGGTCACCAAGTGGGACTCTGGTTCTCAGCAGCAGCCAGGGGGCAGCGCTGACTCTCTGCCCCAGGACGAGCGCCTGTTTTCGTGCGAGTCAGGGGGCCCATTTCGACGGACTGTGCCTCGGTCATTTTGTTCACCTTTTTGAATAAAAACAAAGTCTGTGTTCTGCTCCTCCTCCTCCTCCTCCTCCTCCTCCGTGCCCCTGCTCACCAAGTGGGACTTTGTCAGTATTTTGCCCCGGCCTGAGCTCCCGCTCTGGGCCACGGCCACTGCTCCCAGGGCCCCATGCTTCTCTGGCTCTCTGCTTCCTTCTCACCCAGGGCGGAGCTTCTCACCCAGGGCGGAGCGCGCCGGCTCTCTGACCCCCCCCCAGCCTGAGCTCCTCACCCCGGGCCCCTGTCACAGGGCTCTGGGACCCAGCACTTTTGCCAAAACGCACAGTCAATGCACAATTAAGCCCACGCCAGTGGGCTTAGCTCCGCACTTGTTTGACCCTTCCGCCCGGCTTGAAATGCTTCCGTGCCCCTGGTCACCAAGACGCCCTCGCGCCCCTGGTATTGAGGAGCTCAGAAAAGACAGACAGTAGGAAATGTTCACATGTAGAGGGTGAGAAATCACAGAAAGTAGAACATATTCCCATTTAATACCATGAAAAATGACAGAAAGTAGAAAAGATTCACATTTAGAAGGTGAGAAATCACAGAAAGTAGAGAATATTCCCATTTAATACGTTGAAAAATGACAGAAAGTAGAAAAGATTCACATTTAGAAGGTGCGAAATCACAGAAAGTAGAAAATATTCACATTTAATATGATGAAAAATGATAGAAAGTAGAAAATATTCACATTTAGAAGGCCAGAAATCACAGAAAGTAGAAAATATTCACATTTAATATGATGAAAAATGATAGAAAGTAGAAAATATTCACATTGAGAAGGTCAGAAATCACAGAAAGTAGAAGAGATTCACATTTAGAAGGTGAGAAATCACAGAAAGTTGAAAATATTCACATTTAGAAGGTGAGAAATCACAGAAAGTAGAAAATATTCACATTTAGAAGGTGAGAAATCACAGAAAGTAGAAAATATTCACATTTAGAAGGTCAGAAATCACAGAAAGTAGAAAATATTCACATTTAGAAGGTGAGAAATCACAGAAAGTAGAGAATATTCACATTTAGAAGGTGAGAAATCACAGAAAGTAGAAAATATTCACATTTAGAAGGTAAGAAATCACAGAAAGTAGAAAATATTGACATTTAATACGATGAAAAATGATAGAAAGTATAAAATATTCACATTGAGAAGGTCAGAAATCACAGAAAGTAGAAGAGATTCACATTTAGAAGGTGAGAAATCACAGAAAGTTGAGAATATTCCCATTTAATACAATGAAAAATCACAGAAAGTAGAAAATATTCACATTTAGAAGGTGAGAAATCACAGAAAGTAGAGAATATTCCCATTTAATACAATGAAAAATGACAGAAAGTAGAAAATATTCACATTTAGAAGCTGAAAAATCATAGAAAGTAGAAAATATTCACATTTAGAAGGTGAGAAATCACAGAAAGTAGAAAATATTCACATTTAGAAGGTGAGAAATCACAGAAAGTAGAAAATAAAATATTCACATTTAGAAGGTCAGAAATCACAGAAAGTAGAAGAGATTCACATTTAGAATGTGAGAAATCACAGAAAGTATAAAATATTCACATTTAGAAGGTGAGAAATCACAGAAAGTAGAAAATATTCACATTTAGAAGGTGAGAAATCACAGAAAGTAGAGAATATTCACATTTAGAAGGTAAGAAATCACAGAAAGTAGAAAATATTCACATTTAGAAGGTGAGAAATCACAGAAAGTAGAAAATATTCACATTTAGAAGGTGAGAAATCACAGAAAGTAGAAAATATTCACATTTAGAAGGTGAGAAATCACAGAAAGTAGAAAATATTCACATTTAGAAGGTCAGAAATCACAGAAAGTAGAAGAGATTCACATTTAGAATGTGAGAAATCACAGAAAGTATAAAATATTCACATTTAGGAGGTGAGAAATCACAGAAAGTAGAAAATATTCACATTTAGAAGGTGAGAAATCAGAGAAAGTAGAGAATATTCACATTTAGAAGGTGAGAAATCACAGAAAGTAGAGAATATTCACATTTAATACAATGAAAAATGACAGAAAGTAGAAAATATTCACATTTAGAAGGTGAGAAATCACAGAAGTAGAAAAATATTCACATTTAGAAGGTGAGAAATCACAGAAAGTAGAAAATATTCACATTTAGAAGGTGAGAAATCACAGAAAGTAGAAGATATTCACATTTAGAAGGTGAGAAATCACAGAAAGTAGAAGATATTCACATTTAGAAGGTGAGAAATCACAGAAAGTAGAAAATATTCACATTTAGAAGGTGAGAAATCACAGAAAGTAGAAAATATTCACATTTAATACGATGAAAAATGACAGAAAGTAGAACATGTTCACATTTAGAAGCTGACAAATGACAGAGAGTAGAACACGTTGACACTGAAGAAGCTGAAATGACTTTTTTCCCCCACGTTCCCCGGCCCCCGTGGCCCCCGGGTCACCAAGTGGGACTCTGGTTCTCAGCAGCAGCCAGGGGGCAGCGCTGACTCGCTGCCCCAGGACGAGCGCCTGTTTTCGTGCGAGTCAGGGGGCCCATTTCGACGGACTGTGCCTCGGTCATTTTGTTCACCTTTTTGAATAAAAACAAAGTCTGTGTTCTGCTCCTCCTCCTCCTCCTCCTCCTCCTCCTCCTCCGTGCCCCTGCTCACCAAGTGGGACTTTGTCAGTATTTTGCCCCGGCCTGAGCTCCCGCTCTGGGCCACGGCCACTGCTCCCAGGGCCCCATGCTTCTCTGGCTCTCTGCTTCCTTCTCACCCAGGGCGGAGCGCGCCGGCTCTCTGACCCCCCCCCAGCCTGAGCTCCTCACCCCGGGCCCCTGTCACAGGGCTCTGGGACCCAGCACTTTTGCCAAAACGCACAGTCACTGCACAATTAAGCCCACGCCAGTGGGCTTAGCTCCGCACTTGTTTGACCCTTCCGCCCGGCTTGAAATGCTTCCGTGCCCCTGGTCACCAAGACGCCCTCGCGCCCCTGGTATTGAGAAGGTGAGAAATCACAGAAAGTAGAAAATATTCCCATTTAGAAGGTGAGAAATCACAGAAAGTAGAAAATATTCACATTTAGAAGGTGAGAAATCAAAGAAAGTAGAAAACATTCACATTTAGAAGGTGAGAAA
>NW_025321789.1:0-4667 GCF_019176455.1 Solea senegalensis | reverse complement strand
ATTGAATGGCGATTTTCAATCGGCCATAACTCCGCCCGGGAATGTTTGGGAGACTCGACTCCTAGTGCATTGGAAAGCCCATGGCCACATTAGGGGGTACGACAAAAATTCAAGTCAATCCGAAAAGGTCAGATTTGGACGGTTTTTGGGAAATAACTCAAAAACTACACGTTTGTTCATGGGGTGTTTTAGGCTGGCTGAGTGCGGCTCCTCGAGACGCATCCTTGGACACCTAGCTCGGCTTTCTAGCACCTTCCTAACTCGAGATAAGTTCAGAATGACCGAAGAATTTTCGGTCATTTTTCCATATCTCGGCTTCCTTTTGTCCCACAATCACGGGGGTTTCACCAGGGGCTCCGGAGGGTGCCTAAATGGGGGGGCGGACGTTGGTTTGGAGTCGATCCGACACTTCCTTCAAAAGTTATTCGCGGAATGACCGCAAAATGGTGGTTTTCATCCCTATACCTAACCCTAACCCTTACCCTAACCCTAACCCTTACCCCTAACCCTAACCCTAACCCTAACCCTTACCTAACCCTAACCCCACTCCTCTAACCCTACCCTAACCCTAACCCTACCCTAACCCTACCCTAACCCTAACCCTTACCTTACCCTAACCCCTTACCCCTACCCTAACCCTAACCCTAACCCCTAACCCTTACCTGGACTGGATCACCATCGCCACATACCGGATCAGTAGGCCTGTGCACAGAAAATGGACCCTCCATAACCTCTAACCCCAACCCGAACCCCAACCCTTACCCTTACCCTACCCTACCCTCCAAATGGCCTGAAACATGCTCCTGAGTGGTTATTGTCAGGTACATGTTGGACCTGGCACTTGGTGAAATTTTCGCATTGAATGGCGATTTTCAATCGGCCATAACTCCGCCCGCCAACGTTTGGGAGACTCGACTCCTAGTGCATTGGAAAGCCCATGGCCACATTAGGGGGTACGACAAAAATTCAAGTCAATCCGAAAAGGTCAGATTTGGACGGTTTTTGGGAAATAACTCAAAAACTACACGTTTGTTCATGGGGTGTTTTAGGCTGGCTGAGTGCGGCTCCTCGAGACGCATCCTTGGACACCTAGCTCGGCTTTCTAGCACCTTCCTAACTCGAGATAAGTTCAGAATGACCGAAGAATTTTCGGTCATTTTTCCATATCTCGGCTTCCTTTTGTCCCACAATCACGGGGGTTTCACCAGGGGCTCCGGAGGGTGCCTAAATGGGGGGGCGGACGTTGGTTTGGAGTCGATCCGACACTTCGTTCAAAAGTTATTCGCGAAATGACCGCAAAATGGTGGTTTTCATCCCTATACCTAACCCTAACCCTAACCCTTACCCTAACCCCTAACCCCTAACCCTAACCCTTACCCCAAGTAACCCTAACCCTTACCCTAACCCTACCCTAACCCTAACCCTACCCTAACCCTACCCTAACCCTAACCTCCTTACCTTACCCTAACCCCTTACCCCTACCCTAACCCTAACCCTAACCCTAACCCCTAACCCCTTACCTGACTGGATCACCATCACATACCGATCAGTAGGCCTGTGCACAAGTAGTAAAATGACCCCTCCATAACCTCTAACCCCAACCCTTACCCTAACCCTTACCCTTACCCTACCCTAACCTAACCCTAACCCTAATGGCCTGAAACATGCTCCTGAGTGGTTTTTGTCAGGTACATGTTGGACCTGGCACTTGGTGAAATTTTCGCATTGAATGGCGATTTTCAATCGGCCATAACTCCGCCCGGGAACGTTTGGGAGACTCCACTCCTAGTGCATTGGAAAGCCCGTGGCCACATTAGGGGGTACGACAAAAATTCAAGTCAATCCGAAAAAGTCAGATTTTTACGGTTTTTGGGAAATAACTCAAAAACTACACGTTTGGTCATGGGGTGTTTTAGGCTGGCCAAGTGCGGCTCCTCAAGACGCATCCTTGGACACCTACCTCGGCTTTCTAGCACCTTCCTAACTCGAGATAAGTCCAAAATGACCGAAGAATTTTCGGTCATTTTTCCATATCTCGGCTTCCTTTTGTCCTACAATCACGGGGGTTTCACCAGGGGCTCCGGAGGGTGCCTAAATGGGGGGGCGGACGTTGGTTTGGAGTCGATCCCACCCTTCGTTCAAAAGTTATTCGCGGAATGACCGCAAAATGGTGGTTTTCATCCCTATACCTTACCCTAACCCTAACCCTTACCCCTAACCCTAACCCTTACCCTAACCCTTACCCTTACCCTTACCCTTACCCTTACCCTACCCTAACCCCTAACCCTAACCACCCCTAACCCCAACCCCTTACCCTAACCCTTACCCTAACCCCTAACCCCTTACCCTAACCCTTACCCTAACCCTAACCCCTAACCCCTAACCTCCTACCCCTAACCTCTTACCCCTAACCCTTACCCTAACCCTAAATATAGCAATGTCGGTTTGGCTTCAGATAGGCTCCAAATGGCCTGAAACATGCTCCTGAGTGGTTTTTGTCAGGTACATGTTGGACATGGCACTTGGTGAAATTTTCGCATTGAATGGCGATTTTCAATCGGCCATAACTCCGCCCGCCAACGTTTGGGAGACTCCACTCCTAGTGCATTGGAAAGCCCGTGGCCACATTAGGGGGTACGGCAAAAATTCAAGTCAATCCGAAAAAGTCAGATTTTTACGGTTTTTGGGAAATAACTCAAAAACTACACGTTTGGTCATGGGGTGTTTTAGGCTGGCCAAGTGCGGCTCCTCAAGACGCATCCTTGGACACCTACCTCGGCTTTCTAGCACCTTCCTAACTCGAGATAAGTCCAAAATGACCGAAGAATTTTCGGTCATTTTTCCATATCTCGGCTTCCTTTTGTCCTACAATCACGGGGGTTTCACCAGGGGCTCCGGAGGGTGCCTAAATGGGGGGGCGGACGTTGGTTTGGAGTCGATCCGACACTTCGTTCAAAAGTTATTCGCGGAATGACCGCAAAATGGTGGTTTTCATCCCTATACCTAACCCTAACCCTTACCCTAACCCTTACCCTAACCCTTACCCTAACCCTTACCCTAACCCAACCTCCCCACCCCAACCCCTACCCCTGCAACTCTTAACCCCTTTTACCCTAACCCTTACCCCAACCCAACCTCCCCTAACCCCTAACCCCTTACCCTGCAATCTCTTACCCCTTACCCCAACCCCTAACCCTAAATCTAGCAATGTCGTTTGGCTTCAGATAGGCTCCAAATGGCCTGAAACATGCTCCTGAGTGGTTTTTGTCAGGTACATGTTGGACATGGCACTTGGGGAAATTTTCGCATTGAATGGCGATTTTCAATCGGCCATAACTCCGCCCGCCAACGTTTGGTAGACTCCACTCCTAGTGCATTGGAAAGCCCGTGGCCACATTAGGGGGTACGACAAAAATTCAAGTCAAACCGAAAAAGTCAGATTTTGCCGGTTTTTGGGAAATAACTCAAAAACTACACGTTTGGTCATGGGGTGTTTTAGGCTGGCTAAGTGCGGCTCCTCGAGACGCATCCTTGGACACCTAGCTCGGCTTTCTAGCACCTTCCTAACTCGAGATAAGTTCAGAATGACCGAAGAATTTTCGGTCATTTTTCCATATCTCGGCTTCCTTTTGTCCCACAATCACGGGGGTTTCACCAGGGGCTCCGGAGGGTGCCTAAATGGGGGGGCGGACGTTGGTTTGGAGTCGATCCGACACTTCGTTCAAAAGTTATTCGCGGAATGACCGCAAAATGGTGGTTTTCATCCCTATACCTAACCCTAACCCTAACCCTTACCCTAACCCCTAACCCCTAACCCTAACCCTTTACCCCTACCCTAACCCTAACCTCCCCACCCTTACCCCAATTCTAACCCCTAACCCTAACCCTTACCCCTAACCCTAACCCTAACCCTTACCCCTAACCCTAACCCTTACCCTAACCCTTCTGGCATCTATGGAAAGGCCTTGATGAGACGAACAAAACCCGACGTTACTCACCTGTCTAGCACATTCCTGGGTCACTAAATCTAGCAATGTCGGTTTGGCTTCAGATAGGCTCCAAATGGCCTGAAACATGCTCCTGAGTGGTTTTTGTCAGGTACATGTTGGACCTGGCACTTGGTGAAATTTTCGCATTGAATGGCGATTTTCAATGGGCCATAACTCCGCCCGCGAACGTTTGGGAGACTCCACTCCTAGTGCATTGGAAAGCCCGTGGCCACATTAGGGGGTACGGCAAAAATTCAAGTCAATCCGAAAAAGTCAGATTTTGACGGTTTTTGGGAAATAACTCAAAAACTACACGTTTGGTCATGGGGTGTTTTAGGCTGGCTAAGTGCGGCTCCTCAAGACGCATCCTTGGACACCTACCTCGGCTTTCTAGCACCTTCCTAACTCGAGATAAGTCCAAAATGACCGAAGAATTTTCGGTCATTTTTCCATATCTCGGCTTCCTTTTGTCCTACAATCACGGGGGTTTCACCAGGGGCTCCGCAGCCTAAATGGGGGCGGACGGTTTGGGAGCTTCCATCCCACCCTTCGCTCAAAGTTATTCATGGAATGACCTAAAATGGTGGCTTTTCATCCTATACCTAACCCTGCAACCCTTACCCTTACCCCAACCCTAACCCTAACCCTTACCCCAACCCCTTACTCCTAACCCTAACC
>NW_025321788.1:0-5924 GCF_019176455.1 Solea senegalensis | reverse complement strand
AAAGTAGAAAATATTCACATTTAAGAACTGACAACTGAGAGAAAGCAGAAAATATTCACATTTAAGTAGCTGAAAAATTACAGAAAGTAGAAAATATTCACATTTAAGAAGCTGAAAAATGACAGAAAGTAGAAAATATTCACATTTCAGAAGCTGAAAATTACAAAAAGTAGAAAATATTCATTTAAGAAGCTGAAAAATGACAGAAAGTAGAACATATACACATTTAACAAGCTGAAAAATGACAGAAAGTAGAAAATATTCACATTTAAGTAGGTAAAACAGGACAGAAAATAGAAAATATTCACATTTACGTAGCTGAAAAATGACAGAAAGTAGAAAATATTCACATTTAAGAACCTTAAAAATTACAGAAAGAAGAACATATTCACATTTAAGAACTGAAAACTGAAAGAAAGCAGAAAATATTCACATTTAAGTAGGTGAAAAATGTCAGAAAGTAGAAATTATTCACATTTAAGAAAATGAAAATTACAAAAAGTAGAAAATATACACATTTAAGAACCTTAAAAATGACAGAAAGTAGAACATATTCACATTTAAGAAGCTGAAAAATGACAGAAAGTAGAAAATATTCACATTTAAGAACTGAAAACTGAGAGAAAGCAGAACATATTCACATTTAAGAAGCTGAAAAATGACAGAAAGTAGAAAATATTCACATTTAAGTAGGTAAAACAGGACAGAAAATAGAAAATATTCAAATTTAAGTAGCTGAAAAATGACAGAAAGTAGAAAATGTTCACATTAAGAAGTTGAAAAATGACAGAAAGTAGAAAATATTCACATTTAAGAACTGAAAACTGAGAGAAAGCAGAACATATTCACATTTAAGAAGCTGAAAAATGACAGAAAGTAGAAAATATTAACATTTAAGTAGGTAAAACAGGACAGAAAATAGAAAATATTCAAATTTACGTAGCTGAAAAATGACAGAAAGTAGAAAATATTCACATTTAAGAATTAAAAACTGAGCGAAAGCAGAAAATGTTCACATTTAAGAAGCTGAAAAATGACAGAAAGTAGAAAATGTTCACGTTTAAGAAGCTGAAAAATGACAGAAAATAGAAAATATTCATATTTAAGAAGCTGAAAAATGACAGAAAGTAGAACATATACACATTTAAGAAGCTGAAAAATGACAGAAAGTAGAAAATATTCACATTTAAGTAGGTAAAACAGGACAGAAAATAGAAAATATTCACATTTACGTAGCTGAAAAATGACAGAAAGTAGAAAATATTCACATTTAAGAACCTTAAAAATTACAGAAAGAAGAACATATTCACATTTAAGAACTGAAAACTGAAAGAAAGCAGAAAATATTCACATTTAAGTAGGTGAAAAATGTCAGAAAGTAGAAATTATTCACATTTAAGAAGCTGAAAAGTGACAGAATATAGAAAATATTTACATTTAAGAAGCTGAAAAATGACAGAAAGTAGAAAATATTCACATTTAAGAACTGAAAATTACAAAAAGTAGAAAATATTCACATTTAAGAAGTTGAAAAATGACAGAAAGTAGAACATATACACATTTAAGAAGCTGAAAAATGACAGAAAGTAGAAAATATTCACATTTGGGTAGGTAAAACAGGACAGAAAGTAGAAAATATTCACATTTGAGAAGCTGAAAATTACAAAAAGTAGAAAATATTCACATTTAAGAAGTTGAAAAATGACAGAAAGTAGAAAATATTCACATTTAAGAAGCTGAAAAATGACAGAAAGTAGAAAATATTCACATTTAAGAAGCTGAAAAATGACAGAAAGCAGAAAAAATTCTGAATTAAGTAGCTGAAAAATGACAGAAAGTAGAAAATATTCACGTTTAAGAAGCAGAGAAATCACAGAGAGTAGAAAATATTCATATTTAAGGAGCTGAAAAATGACAGAAAGTAGAAAATATTCACAATTAAGTAGCTGAAAAATGACAGAAAGTTGAAAATATTCACAAGAAGCCGAAAAATGTCACAAAGTAGAAAAAATTCACGTTTAAGAAGCCGAGAAATCACAGAGAGTAGAAAATATTCATATTTAAGGAGCTGAAAAATGACAGAAAGTAGAAAATATTCAGATTTAAGGAGCTGAAAAATGACAGAAAGTAGAAAATATTCACATTTAAGAAGCTGAAAAATGACAGAAAGTAGAAAATATTCACATTTAAGAACCTTAAAAATTACAGAAAGAAGAACATATTCACATTTAAGAACTGAAAACTGAAAGAAAGCAGAAAATATTCACATTTAAGTAGGTGAAAAATGTCAGAAAGTAGAAAATATTCACATTTAAGAAGCTGAAAAGTGACAGAATATAGAAAATATTTACATTTAAGAAGCTGAAAAATGACAGAAAGTAGAAAATATTCACATTTAAGAACTGAAAATTACAAAAAGTAGAAAATATTCACATTTAAGAAGTTGAAAAATGACAGAAAGTAGAACATATACACATTTAAGAAGCTGAAAAATGACAGAAAGTAGAAAATATTCACATTTGGGTAGGTAAAACAGGACAGAAAATAGAAAATATTCATGTTTACGTAGCTGAAAAATGACAGAAAGTAGAAAATATTCACATTTAATAATGAAAACTGAGTTAAAAGCAGAAAATGTTCACATTTAAGAAGCTGAAAAATGACAGAAAGTAGGAAAATGTTCACGCTTAAGAAGTTGAAAATGACAGAAAAATATGTAGAAAAATATTCATATTTAAGAAGCTGAAAATGACAAGAAAGTAGAAAATATTCACATTTCTAAGAACTGACAACTGAGAGAAAGCAGAAAAATATTCACATTCTTAAGAAGCTGAAAATGACAGAAAGTAGAAAATGTTCACATTTAAGAAGTTTTCGAAAATGACAGAAAGTAGAAAATATTCACATTTAAGAAGCTGAGAAATGACAGAAAGTAGAAAATATTCACATTTGAGAAGGTGAAAATTACAAAAAGTAGAAAATATTCACATTTAAGAACCTGAAGAATGACAGAAAGTAGAACATATACACATTTAAAAAGCTGAAAAATGACAAAAAGTAGAAAATATTCACATTTAAGTAGGTAAAACAGGACAGAAAATAGGAAATATTCACATTTAAGTAGGTAAAACAGGACAGAAAATAGAAAATATTCACATTTACGTAGCTGAAAAATGACAGAAAGTAGAACATATTCACATTTAAGAATTAAAAACTGAGCGAAAGTAGAAAATGTTCACATTTAAGAGGCTGAAAAATGACAGAAAGTAGAAAATGTTCAAGTTTAAGAAGCTGAAAAATGACAGAAAGTAGAAAATGTTCACATTTAAGAAGCTGAAAAATGACAGAAAGTAGAAAATATTCACATTTAAGAACCTTAAAAATTACAGAAAGAAGAACATATTCACATTTAAGAACTGAAAACTGAAAGAAAGCAGAAAATATTCACATTTAAGTAGGTGAAAAATGTCAGAAAGTAGAAATTATTCACATTTAAGAAAATGAAAATTACAAAAAGTAGAAAATATACACATTTAAGAACCTTACAAATGACAGAAAGTAGAACATATTCACATTTAAGAAGCTGAAAAATGACAGAAAGTAGAAAATATTCACATTTAAGAACTGAAAACTGAGAGAAAGCAGAACATATTCACATTTAAGAAGCTGAAAAATGACAGAAAGTAGAAAATATTCACATTTAAGTAGGTAAAACAGGACAGAAAATAGAAAATATTCAAATTTACGTAGCTGAAAAATGACAGAAAGTAGAAAATATTCACATTTAAGAATTAAAAACTGAGCGAAAGCAGAAAATGTTCACATTTAAGAAGCTGAAAAATGACAGAAAGTAGAAAATGTTCACGTTTAAGAAGCTGAAAAATGACAGAAAATAGAAAATATTCATATTTAAGAAGCTGAAAAATGACAGAAAGTAGAAAATATTCACATTTAAGAACTGAAAACTGAGAGAAAGCAGAACATATTCACATTTAAGAAGCTGAAAAATGACAGAAAGTAGAAAATATTCACATTTAAGTAGGTAAAACAGGACAGAAAATAGAAAATATTCAAATTTACGTAGCTGAAAAATGACAGAAAGTAGAAAATATTCACATTTAAGAATTAAAAACTGAGCGAAAGCAGAAAATGTTCACATTTAAGAAGGTGAAAAATGACAGAAAGTAGAAAATGTTCACGTTTAAGAAGCTGAAAAATGACAGAAAATAGAAAATATTCATATTTAAGAAGTTGAAAAATGACAGAAAGTAGAACATATACACATTTAAGAAGCTGAAAAATGACAGAAAGTAGAAAATATTCACATTTAAGTAGGTAAAACAGGACAGAAAATAGAAAATATTCACATTTACGTAGCTGAAAAATGACAGAAAGTAGAACATATTCACTTTTAAGAATTAAAAACTGAGCGAAAGTAGAAAATGTTCACATTTAAGAGGCTGAAAAATGACAGAAAGTAGAAAATGCCCTACTTATGTTGAAAAATGACAGAAAGTAAAAATATTCACATTTAAGAAGCTGAAAATGACAGAAAATATTCACATTTAATAATTAAAAACTGAGCGAAAGCAGAAAATGTTCACATTTAAGAAGCTGAAAAATGACAAAGTAGAAAATGTTCACGTTTAAGAAGCTGAAAAATGACAGAAAGTAGAAAATATTAACATTTAAGAAGCTGAAAAATGACAGAAAGTAGAAAATATTCACATTTAAGAAGCTGAAAAATTACAGAAAGTAGAAAATATTCACATTTAAGAAGCTGAAAAATGAAAGAAAGCAGAAAATATTCACATTTAAGAACCTTAAAAATGACAGAAAGTAGAACATATTCACATTTAAGAATTAAAAACTGAGCGAAAGTAGAAAATGTTCACATTTAAGCAGCTGAAAAATGACAGAAAGTAGAAAATGTTCACGTTTAGAAGCTGAAAAATGACAGAAAGTAGAAAATATTCACATTTAAGAAGCTGAAAAATGACAGAAAGTAGAAAATATTCACATTTAAGAAGCTGAAAATGACAGAAAGTAGAACATATTCACATTTAAGTAGGTAAAACAGGACAGAAAGTTGAAAATATTCATATTTAAGTAGGCAAAACAGGACAGAAAACAAGTTCAATTCAATTCAATTTTATTTAATTTTATCACATACATGATCTCAGGTCTCTGTACACAGACAACATCATGGAGAGCAGAGAAACACAAACACTGAAAAACTCAATTTTAACAGAAGAAGAATTTAAGAATTAAAAACTGAGCGAAAGTAGAAAATGTTCACATTTAAGAAGCTGAAAAATGACAGAAAGTAGAAAATGTTCACGTTTAAGAAGCTGAAAAATGACAGAAAGTAGAAAATATTCACATTTAAGAAGCTGAAAATGACAGAAAGTAGAAAATATTCACATTTAAGAAGCTGAAAAATGACAGAAAGTAGAAAATATTCACATTTAAGAACTGACAACTGAGAGAAAGCAGAAAATATTCACATTTAAGTAGCTGAAAAATTACAGAAAGTAGAAAATATTCACATTTAAGAAGCTGAAAAATGACAGAAAGTAGAAAATATTCACATTTGAGAAGCTGAAAATTACAAAAAGTAGAAAATATTCACATTTAAGAACCTGAAGAATGACAGAAAGTAGAACATATACACATTTAAGAAGCTGAAAAATGACAAAAAGTAGAAAATATTCACATTTAAGTAGGTAAAACAGGACAGAAAATAGGAAATATTCACATTTAAGTAGGTAAAACAGGACAGAAAATAGAAAATATTCACATTTACGTAGCTGAAAAATGACAGAAAGTAGAACATATTCACATTTAAGAATTAAAAACTGAGCGAAAGTAGAAAATGTTCACATTTAAGAGGCTGAAAAATGACAGAAAGTAGAAAATGTTCA
>NW_025321787.1:0-10245 GCF_019176455.1 Solea senegalensis | reverse complement strand
TTTTCTACTGTCCCATAACATAAACCTCAAAAATAAAGTTAAAATCTCATAAGATATACTTCTGTACACCCAGTGTTTGATTTTGCAATGATTTCACTGTTCGGATGTGTTTTTCTATTTGTGTCTGTTTTTGTGCACATTCAGCAGGGATAGGGCTGTTTTCTCATTTTTTTTCAATTTTCTACTGTCCCATAACAAAAAACCTCACAAATAAAGTTAAAATCTATAAGATATAGTTATATACCCTCAGTGTTTTGATTCACCAGAGATAAGGATTTTTCTGATATTTTTCATTTTCCTACTGTCCCATAACATAAACCTCATAAATAAAGTTAACATCTTGTAAGATATACTTCTGTACCCTCAGTGTTTGATTGTGCAATGATTTCACTGTTTGCATGTGTTTTTCTATCTGTGTCAGTATTTGTGCACATTCAGCTGAGATAAGGATTTTTCTGATATTTTTAATTTTTCCACTGTCTCATAACATAAACCTCACAAATAAGTTAAAATCTTATAAGATATAGTTATATACCCTCAGTGTTTGATTTTGCAAAGATTTCACTGTTCGGATGTGTTTTTCTATTTGTGTCTGTTTTTGTGCACATTCAGCAGGGATACGGCTGTCTTCTCATTTTTTTCAATTTTCTACTGTCCCATAACATAAACCTCAAACATAAAGTTAAAATCTTATGAGATATAGTTATATACCTTCAGTGTTTGATTTTGCAATGATTTCACTGTTTGCATGTGTTTTTCTATTTGTGTCTGTTTTTGTGCACATTCAGCAGGGATACGGCTGTTTTCTGATTTTTTTTCATTCTTCTAATGTCCCATAACATAAACCTCACAAATAAAGTTAAAATCTATAAGATATAGTTATATTCCCTCAGTGTTTTTATTCAGGAGAGATAAGGATTTTTCTGATATTTTTCATTTTCCTACTGTCCCATAACATAAACCTCATAAATAAAGTTAACATCTTATAAGATATACTTCTGTACCCTCAGTGTTTGATTTTGCAATGATTTCACTGTTTGCATGTGTTTTTCTATCTGTATCTGTTTTTGTGCACATTCAGCTGAGATAAGGATTTTTAGGATATTTTTCTACTGTCCCATAACATAAACCTCACAAATAAAGTTAAAATCTTATGAGATATAGTTACATACCTTCAGTGTTTGATTTTGCAATGATTTCACTTATTAGATATGATTTTCCATTTGTGTCTGTTTTTTGTGCGCATTCATCATAGATACGGCTGTTTTCTCATTTTTTTTCATTCTTCTAATGTCCCATAACATAAACCTCACAAGTAAAGTAAAAATCTTATAAGATATAGTTATATACCCTCAGTGTTTGATTTTGCAAAGATTTCACTGTTCGGATGTGTTTTTCTATCTGTATCTGTGTTGTGCTACAATCCAGCTGAGATAAGGATTTTCACCAGTATTTTCATTTTTCCACTGTCACATAACATAAACCTCACAAATAAAGTCAAATCTTATAAGATATACTTCTGTGTCCCCTCAGTGTTTGATTTGCATGATTTCACTGTTTTGGATGTCATTTTCTATTTGTGTCTGTTTTATTAGCATTCAGCAAGTCTGATTTGTTTCAATTTTTCATTCTTCTAATGTCTAACACTTAAACTTGCACAAAATAAAGTTAAAATCTTATAAAGATATAGTTATATACCCTCAGTGTTTGATTTTTGCAAAAGATTTTCACTGTTAGGATGTGTTTTCTATCTGTATCTGTTTTTGTGCACATTCAGCTGAGATAGATTTTCTAGATATTTTTCATTTTCCACTGTCGCATAACATAAACCTCACAAATAAAGTTGAAATTTTATAAAATATAGTTATATATCCTCAGTGTTTGATTTTGCAAAGATTTCACTGTTCGGATGTGTTTTTCTATTTGTGTCTGTTTTTGTGCACATTCAGCAGGGATACGGCTGTTTTCTGATTTTTTTTCATTCTTCTAATGTCCCATAACATAAACCTCACAAGTAAAGTTGAAATCTTATAAAATATAGTTATATATCCTCAGTGTTTGATTTTGCAATGATTTCACTGTTTGCATGTGTTTTTCTATTTGTGTCTGTTTTTGTGCACATTCAGCAGGGATACGGCTGTTTTGTGATTTTTTTTCATTCTTCTAATGTCCCATAACATAAACCTCACAAGTAAAGTCAAAATCTTATAAGATATAGTTATATACCCTCAGTGTTTGATTTTGCAATAATTTCACTGTTTGCATGTGTTTTTCTATCTGCGTCTGTTTTTGTGCACATTCAGCTGACAAGTATTTTTCTGATATTTTTCATTTTTCTACTGTCCCATAACATAAACCTCACAAATAAAGTTGAAATCTTATAAAATATAGTTATATATCCTCAGTGTTTGATTTTGCAATGATTTCACTGTTTGCATGTGTTTTTCTATTTGTGTCTGTTTTTGTGCACATTCAGCAGGGATACGGCTGTTTTCTCATTTTTTTCAATTTTCTACTGTCCCATAACATAAACCTCACAAATAAAGTTAAAATCTTATAAGATATACTTATGTACACTCAGTGTTTGATTTTGCAATGATTTCACCGTTTGGATGTGTTTTTCTATTTGTGTCTGTTTTTGTGCACATTCAGCAGGGATAGGGCTGTTTTCTCATTTTTTTTCAATTTTCTACTGTCCCATAACAAAAAACCTCACAAATAAAGTTAAAATCTATAAGATATAGTTATATACCCTCAGTGTTTTGATTCAGCAGAGATAAGGATTTTTCTGATATTTTTCATTTTCCTACTGTCCCATAACATAAACCTCATAAATAAAGTTAACATCTTGTAAGATATACTTCTATACCCTCAGTGTTTGATTGTGCAATGATTTCACTGTTTGCATGTGTTTTTCTATCTGTGTCAGTATTTGTGCACATTCAGCTGAGATAAGGATTTTTCTGATATTTTTAATTTTTCCACTGTCTCATAACATAAACCTCACAAATAAGTTAAAATGTTATAAGATATAGTTATATACCCTCAGTGTTTGATTTTGCAAAGATTTGACTGTTCGGATGTGTTTTTCTATTTGTGTCTGTTTTTTGTGCACATTCAGCAGGGATCACGACTGTCTTCTCATTTTCAATTTTCTACTGTCCCATAACATGAAAACCTCAAAAATAAAGTTAAAATCTTATGAGATATGGTTATACCTTCAGTGTTTGATTTTGCAATGATTTCACTGTTTGCATGTGTTTTTCTATTTGTGTCTGTTTTTGTGCACATTCAGCAGGGATACGGCTGTTTTCTGATTTTTTTTCATTCTTCTAATGTCCCATAACATAAACCTCACAAATAAAGTTAAAATCTATAAGATATAGTTATATTCCCTCAGTGTTTTGATTCAGGAGAGATAAGGATTTTTTCTGATATTTTTCATTTTCCTACTGTCCCATAACATAAACCTCATAAATAAAGTTAACATCTTATAAGATATACTTCTGTACCCTCAGTGTTTAATTGTGCAATGATTTCACTGTTCGGATGTGTTTTTCTATCTGTATCTGTATTTGTGCACATTCAGCTGAGATAAGGATTTTCCTGTTTTTTTTTTCATTCTTCTACTGTCCCATAACATAAACCTCGCAAATAAGTTAAAATCTTATAAGATATATTTATATACCCTCAGTGTTTGATTTTGCAAAGATTTCACTGTTTGGATGTGTTTTTCTATTTGTGTCTGTTTTTGTGCACATTCAGCAGGGATACGGCTGTTTTTTCTGATTTTTCATTCTTCCCCAATGTCCCCATAACATAAACCTCACAAATAAAGTTAAAATCTATAAGATATGGTTATATTCCTCAGTGTTTTTGATTCAGGAGAGATAAGGATTTTTCTGATATTTTCATTTTCCTACTGTCCCATAACATAAAATCATAAATAAGTTAACATCTTATAAGATATGCTTCTGTACCCTCAGTGTTTTGATTTTGCAATGATTTCACTGTTTGCATGTGTTTTTCTATCTGTGTCTGTTTTTGTGCACATTCAGCAGGGATACGGCTGTTTTCGGATATTTTTCTACTGTCCCATAACATAAACCTCACAAATAAAGTTAAAATCTTATAAGATATACTCCTGTACCCTCAGTGTTTGATTTTGCAATGATTTCACTGTTTGCATGTGTTTTTCTATCTGTGTCTGTTTTTGTGCACATTCAGCTGAGATAAGGATTTTTCGGATATTTTTCTACTGTCCCATAACATAAACCTCACAAATAAAGTTAAAATTTTATAAGATATAGTTATATACCCTCAGTGTTTGATTTTGCAAAGATTTCACTGTTCGGATGTGTTTTTCTATCTGTATCTGTATTTGTGCACAATCAGCTGAGATAAGGATTTTTCTGATATTTTTCATTTTTCCACTGTCACATAACATAAAGCTCACAAATAAAGTCAAAATCTTATAAGATATACTTCTGTCCCCTCAGTGTTTGATTTTGCATGATTTCACTGTTTGGATGTCATTTTCTATTTGTGTCTGTTTTTGTGCGCATTCAGCAAGGATACGGTTGTTTTCTGATTTTTTCATTCTTCTAATGTCCCATAACATAAACCTCACAAATAAAGTTAAAATCTTATAAGATATAGTTATATACCCTCAGTGTTTGATTTTGCAAAGATTTCACTGTTCTGATGTGTTTTTCTATCTGTATCTGTTTTTGTGCACATTCAGCTGAGATAAGGATTTTTCTGATATTTTTCATTTTTCCACTGTCACATAACATAAACCTCACAAATAAAGTTGAAATCTTATAAGATATACTTCTGTCCCCTCAGTGTTTGATTTTGCCAAGATTTCACTGTTCGGATGTGTTTTTCTATTTGTGTCTGTTTTTGTGCACATTCAGCAGGGATACGGCTGTTTTCTGATTTTTTTTCATTCTTCTAATGTCCCATAACATAAACCTCACAAGTAAAGTTGAAATCTTAAAAAATATAGTTATATATCCTCAGTGTTTGATTTTGCAATGATTTCACTGTTTTTAAATGTGTTTTTCTATTTGTGTCTGTTTTTGTGCACATTCAGCAGGGATACGGCTGTTTTCTCATTTTTTTCAATTTTCTACTGTCCCATAACATAAACCTCAAAAATAAAGTTAAAATCTATAAGATATAGTTATATTCCCTCAGTGTTTTGATTCAGGAGAGATAAGGATTTTTCTGATATTTTTCATTTTCCTACTGTCCCATAACATAAACCTCATAAATAAAGTTAACATATACGTTAACACATAAGATATATACTTCTGTACCCTCAGTGTTTGATTTTGCAATGATTTCACTGTTTGCATGTGTTTTTCTATCTGTGTCTGTTTTTGTGCACATTCAGCAGGGATACGGCTGTTTTCGGATATTTTTCTACTGTCCCATAACATAAACCTCACAAATAAAGTTAAAATCTTATAAGATATACTCCTGTACCCTCAGTGTTTGATTTTGCAATGATTTCACTGTTTGCATGTGTTTTTCTATCTGTGTCTGTTTTTGTGCACATTCAGCTGAGATAAGGTTTTTGGATATTTTCTACTGTCCCATAACATAAACCTCACAAATAAAGTTAAAATCTTATAAGATATAGTTATATACCCTCAGTGTTTGATTTTGCAAAGATTTCACTGTTTGATGTGTTTTTCTATCTGTATCTGTTTTTGTGCACATTCAGCTGAGATAAGGATTTTCCTGTTTTTTTTTCATTCTTCTACTGTCCCATAACATAAACCTCACAAATAAGTTAAAATCTTATAAGATATAGTTATATACCCTCAGTGTTTGATTTTGCAAAGATTTCACTGTTTGGATGTGTTTTTCTATTTGTGTCTGTTTTTGTGCACATTCAGCAGGGATACGGCTGTTTTCTGATTTTTTTTCATTCTTGTAATGTCCCATAACATAAACCTCACAAATGAAGTTAAAATCTTATAAGATATAGTTATATACCCTCAGTGTTTGATTTTGCAAAGATTTCACTGTTCGGATGTGTTTTTCTATCTGTATCTGTTTTTGTGCACATTCAGCTGAGATAAGGATTTTTCTGATATTTTTCATTTTTCCACTGTCCCATAACATCAACCTCACAAATAAAGTTGAAATCTTATAAGATATACTTCTGTCCCCTCAGTGTTTGATTTTGCAAAGATTTCACTGTTCGGATGTGTTTTTCTATTTGTGTCTGTTTTTGTGCACATTCAGCAGGGATACGGCTGTTTTCTGATTTTTTTTCATTCTTCTAATGTCCTATAACATAAACCTCACAAGTAAAGTCAAAATCTTATAAGATATAGTTATATACCCTCAGTCTATGATTTTTCTAAGATTTCACTGTTCGGATGGGTTTTTCTATTTGTGTCTGTTTTTGTGCACATTCAGCAGGGATACGGCTGTTTTCTCATTTTTTTCGATTTTCTACTGTCCCATAACATAAACCTCACAAATAAAGTTAAAATCTTATGAGATATAGTTATATACCTTCAGTGTTTGATTTTGCAATGATTTCACTGTTTGCATGTGTTTTTCTATCTGTGTCTGTTTTTGTGCACAATCAGCTGAGATAAGGATTTTTCTGATATTTTTCTACTGTCCCATAACATAAACCTCACAAATAAAGTTAAAATCTTATAAGATATACTTCTGTACCCTCAGTGTTTGATTTTGCAATGATTTCCCTGTTTGCATGTGTTTTTCTATCTGTGTCTGTTTTTGTGCACATTCAGCTGAGATAAGGATTTTTCTGATATTTTTCATTTTTCCACTGTCACATAACATAAACCTCACAAATAAATTTGAAATCTTATAAGATATACTTCTGTCCCCTCAGTGTTTGATTTAGCAAAGATTTCACTGTTCGGATGTGTTTTTCTATTTGTGTCTGTTTTTGTGCACATTCAGCAGGGAATACGGCTGTTTTCTGATTTTTTTCATTCTTCTAATGTCCCATAACATAAACCTCACAAGTAAAGTCAAAATCTTATAAGATATAGTTATATACCCTCAGTGTTTGATTTTGCAATAATTTCACTGTTTGCATGTGTTTTTCTATCTGCGTCTGTTTTTGTGCACATTCAGCTGACATAAGTATTTTTCTGATATTTTTCATTTTTCTACTCTCCCATAACATAAACCTCACAAATAAAGTTGAAATCTTATAAAATATAGTTATATATCCTCAGTGTTTAATTTTGCAATGATTTCACTGTTTGCATGTGTTTTTCTATCTGTATCTGTTTTTGTGCACAATCAGCTGAGATAAGGATTTTTCTGATATTTTTCATTTTTCCACTGTCACATAACATAAACCTAACAAATAAAGTTGAAATCTTATAAGATATACTTCTGTCCCCTCAGTGTTTGATTTTGCAAAGATTTCACTGTTCGGATGTGTTTTTATACGGTTGTTTTCTGATTTTTTCATTCTTCTAATGTCCCATAAAATAAACCTCACAAATAAAGTTAAAATCTTATAAGATATAGTTATATACCCTCAGTGTTTGATTTTGCAAAGATTTCACTGTTCGGTTGTGTTTTTCTATCTGTATCTGTTTTAGTGCACATTCAGCTGAGATAAGGATTTTTCTGATATTTTTCCAGTGTCCCATAACATAAACCTCACAAATAAAGTCAAAATCTTATAAGATATACTTCTGTACACTGAGTGTTTGACTTTGCAATGATTTCACTGTTTGGATGTGTTTTTCTATTTGTCTCTGTTTTTGTGTGCATTCAGCAGGGATATGGCTGTTTTCTGATTTTTTTTCATTCTTCTAATGTCCCATAACATAAACCTCAAAAATAAAGTTAAAATCTTATAAGATATAGTTATATACCCTCAGTCTTTGATTTTGCAAAGATTTCACTGTTTGCATGTGTTTTTCTATCTGTGTCTGTTTTTGTGCACATTCAGCTGAGATAAGGATTTTTCTGATATCTTTAATTTTTCCACTGTCCCACAACATAAACCTCAAAAATAAAGTTAAAATCTTATGAGATATAGTTAAATACCTTCAGTGTTTGATTTTGCAATGATTTCACTGTTTGCATGTGTTTTTCTATTTGTGTCTGTTTTTGTGCACATTCAGCAGGGATACGGCTGTTTTCTGATTTTTTTCATTCTTTCTAATGTCCCATAACATAAACCCTCACAAATAAAGCTAAAATCTTAAGGAGATATAGTTATATACCTTCAGTGTTTGATTGCAATGATTTCACTGTTTGCATGTGTTTTTCTATCTGTATCTGTTTTGTTAATATTCAGTTGAGATAAGGATTTTTCTTGATATTTTTCTACTGTCCATAACATAAACTCCTACAAATAAAGTTAAAATCTTATAAGATATACTTCTGTACACTCAGTGTTTGATTTTGCAATGATTTCACCGCTTGATGTGTTTTTCTACGTCTGTTTTTGTGCACATTCAGCAGGATAGGCTGTTTCTCATTTTTTCAATTTTCTACTGTCTCTACAACAAAACTCACAAATAAAGTTAAAAATCTATAAGATATAGTTATATACCCTCAGTGTTTTGATTCAGCAGAGATAAGGATTTTTCTGATATTTTTCTATTTCCACTGTCCCATAACATAAACCTCACAAATTAAGGTAAAATCTTATAATATATACTTCTGTACCCTCAGTTTTTGATTTTGCAATGATTTCACTGTTTTTAAATGTGATTTTCTATTTGTGTCTGTTTTTGTGCGCATTCAGCAAGGATACGGCTGTTTTCTGATATTTTTCATTTTCCACTGTCCCATAACATAAACCTCACAAATAAAGTTAAAATCTTATAAGATATAGTTATATACCCTCAGTGTTTAATTTTGCAATGATTTCACTGTTTGCATGTGTTTTTCTATTTGTGTCTGTTTTGAAGCATTCAGCAAGGATAATGGGTTGTTTTCTTTTTTGATTTTTTCATTCTTCTAATGTCCCATAACATAAACTCACAAATAAAGTTAAAATCTTATAAGATATAAAGCATATACCCTCAGTGTTTGATTTTGCAATGATTTCACTGTTTGCATGTGTTTTTCTATCTGTGTCTGTTTTTGTGCACAATCAGCTGAGATAAGGATTTTTCTGATATTTTTCATTTTTCCACTGTCCCATAACATAAACCTCACAAATAAAGTTGAAATCTTATAAGATATACTTCTGTACCCTCAGTGTTTGACTTTGCAATGATTTCACTGTTTGGATGTGTTTTTCTATTTGTCTCTGTTTTTGTGCACATTCAGCAGGGATACGGCTGTTTTCTCATTTTTTTCGATTTTCTACTGTCCCATAAAATAAACCTGACAAATAAAGTTAAAATCTTATGAGATATAGTTATATACCTTCAGTGTTTGATTTTGCAATGATTTCACTGTTTGCATGTGTTTTTCTATCTGTATCTGTTTTTGTGCACAATCAGCTGAGATAAGTATTTTTCTGATATATTTCATTTTTCCACTGTCACATAACATAAACCTAACAAATAAAGTTGAAATCTTATAAGATATACTTCTGTCCCCTCAGTGTTTGATTTTGCAAAGATTTCACTGTTCGGATGTGTTTTTCTATCTGTATCTGTTTTTGTGCACATTCAGCTGAGATAAGGATTTTTCTGATATTTTTTATTTTTCCACTGTCACATAACATAAACCTCACAAATAAAGTTTAAATCTTATAAGATATACTTCTGTACCCTCAGTGTTTGACTTTGCAATGATTTCACTGTTTGGATGTGTTTTTCTATTTGTCTCTGTTTTTGTGTGCATTCAGCAGGGATATGGCTGTTTCTGATTTTTTTTCATTCTTCTAATGTCCCATAACATAAACCTCACAAATAAAGTTAAAATCTTATAAGATATACTTCTGTACCCTCAGTGTTTGATTTTGCAATGATTTCCCTGTTTGCATGTGTTTTTCTATCTGTGTCTGTTTTTGTGCACATTCAGCTGAGATAAGGATTTTTCTGATATCTTTCATTTTTCCACTGTCCCATAATATAAACCTCAAAAATAAAGTTAAAATCTTATGAGATATAGTTATATACCTTCAGTGTTTGATTTTGCAATGATTTCACTGTTTGCATGTGTTTTTCTATTTGTGTCTGTTTTTGTGCACATTCAGCAGGGATACGGCTGTTTTCTGATTTTTTTTCATTCTTCTAATGTCCAATAACATAAACCTCACAA
>NW_025321786.1:0-12912 GCF_019176455.1 Solea senegalensis | reverse complement strand
ATGACATAATATATGATGATATTTTTGTGTCATTTTGGACCACATACTATACTATGACATTATTGTGTTGTTTTGGATTACATACTATACTTTGACATATTTGTGTCATTTTGGACTACATACTATATTATGACATTTTTGTGTAATTTTGGACAACATACTATACTTTGACATTTTTGTCTAATTTTGGACAACAAACTATACTATGACATTTTTGTGTCATTTTGGATTACATACTATACTGTGACATTTTCGTCTAATTTTGGACAACATACTATACTATGACATTTTTGTGTCATTTGATCTACATAATTACTATGACATTTTTGTGTCATTTTGGACGACATACTATACTATGACATTTTTGTGTCATTTTGGATGTCATACTATACTATGACAATTTTGAGATTTTTGCAAAACATGCTACACTATGACATTTTTGTCTAATTTTGGACAACATACTACTATGACATTTTTGTGTCATTTTGGACTACATACTATATTATGACATTATTGTCTAATTTTGGACAACATACTATACTATGACATTTTTTGGTGATTTTGTCAATAAAAAACACATCCAAACAGGGAAATCATTGCAAAATCAAACACTGAGCGTTCTAGAGTACATCTTAAAAGATGTTTACTTCATTAGTGAGGTTTAAATTATGGGACAGTAGAAAAAAGAACAACATTCGAAATCAGCCTTATCTCAGCTGGATACGAACACAAACAGACAGAAATAGAAAAACACATCCAAACTGTGAAGTCATTGCAAAATCAAACAGTGAAGGTATAGAAGTTTATCTTATGAGATGTTAACTTCATTAGTGAGGTTTATTTTATTGGACAGCAGAAAAAAGAAAAACCTTCGAAAACATCCTTATCTCAGCTGAATGCGCACACAAACATAAACCAATACAAAAACGCATCCAAACAGTGAAACCATTGAAAAATCAAACAGTGAAGGTATAGAAGTATATCTTATAAGATTTTAACTTCATAAGGGAGGATTATATTATGGGACAGCAGAAAAAAAGAAAAACCTTCGAAAACATCCTCATCTCAGATGAATGAGAAACAAAAACAATATGTTAACTTCATTAGTGAGGTTTCTATTATGGGACAGTAGAAAAAAGAAAAACATTCAAAGACAGCCTTATATCAGCTGAATGCGCACACAAACATACACCAATAAAAAAACACATCCAAATAGTGAAATCATTGCAAAATCAAACACTGAGCGTTCTTGAGTATATCTTAAAAGATGTTTTCTTCATTAGTGAGGTGTATATTATGGGACAGTAGAAAAAAGAAAAACATTCGAAAACAGCCTTATCTCAGCTGGATACGAACACAAACAGACAAAAATAGAAAAACACATCCAAACTGTGAAGTCATTGCAAAATCAAACACTGAGAGTATAGAAGTATATCTTATAAGATGTTAACTTCATAAGTGAGGTTTATTTTATGGGACAGCAGAAAAAAGAAAAACTTTTGAAAACATCCTTATCTCAGCTGAATGCGCACACAAATATACACCAATAAAAAAACAAAACAAATAGTGAAATCATTGCAAAATCAAACACCGAGCGTTCTTGAGTATATCTTAAAAGATGTTTTCTTCATTAGTGAGGTTTATATTATGGGACAGTAGAAAAAAGAGAAACATTCGAAAACAGCTTGATCCCAGCTGAATACGCACACAAACATACACCAATACAGAAACGCATCCAAAGAGTGAAACCATTGCAAAATCAAACAGTGAAGGTATAGAAGTATATCTTAAAATAAGTTAACTTCATAAGGGATGTTTATATTATGGGATAGCAGAAAAAAGACAAACATTCGAAAACAGCTTTATCCCAGCAGCATACGAACACAAACATACACCAATACAGAAACGCATCCAAAGAGAGAACCCATTGCAAAATAAAACACTGACACTATAGAAGTATATCTTATAAGATGTTAACTAACTTCATTAGTGAGGTTTATATTATGGGACAGCAGAAAAAAGACAAACATTCGAAAACAGCCTTATCTCAGCTGGATACCAACACAAACAGACAAAAATAGAAAAACGCATTCAAACAGTGAAACCATTGCAAAATCAAACAGTGAAGGTATAGAAGTTTATCTTATAAGATGTTAACTTCATTAGTGAGGTTTATTTTATGGACAGCAGAAAAAAGAAAAACCTTTGAAAACATCCTTATCTCAGCTGAATGCGCACACAAACATACACCAATACAAAACCGCATCCAAACAGTGAAACCATTGCAAAATCAAACATTGAAGGTATAGAAGTTTATCTTATAATATGTTAACTTCATTAGTGAGGTTTACATAATGGGACAGTAGAAAAAAGAAAAATATTCGAAAACAGCCTTATCTCAGCTGGATACCAACACAAACAGACAGAAATAGAAAAACACATCCAAACTTTGAAGTCATTGCAAAATCAAACACTGAGAGTATATAAGTATATTTTATAAGATGTTAACTTCAGTAGTGAGGTTTATTTTATTGGACAGCAGAAAAAAGAAAAACCTTCGAAAACATCCTTATCTCACCAGAATGCGCACACAAAAATACACCAATAAAAAAACACATCCAAACTGTGAAATCATTGCAAAATCAAACACTTATAATATAGAAGTATATCTTATAAGATGTTAACTTCATAAGTGAGGTTTATTTTATTGGACAGCGGAAAAAAGAAAAACCTTCGAAAACATCCTTATCTCTATTTTGAGATTTTTGCACCAAATACTATACCATGATATTTTTTGTGTCATTTTGGACGACATACTATACTATAAAATTTTTGTGTCATTTTGGACAACATACTATAATATGACACTTTTTTCTCATTTTTGATGAAATACTATACTATGACATTTTTGTTTAATTTTGGACAACATACCATACTATGACATTTTTGTCTAATTTTGGGCAACATACTATACTATGACATTTTTGTCTCATTTTGGACGACATACTATAGTATGACAATTTTTGGTGATTTTGTACGACATACTATACCATGATATTTGTGTGTCATTTTGGATGACATACTATACTATGACATTTTTGAGTCATTTTGGATGACATACTATACTATGACATTTTTGTCTCATTTTGGACGACATACTATAGTATGACAATTTTTGGTGATTTTGCACGACATACTCTATCATGATATTTTTTGTCTCATTTTGGATCACATACTATACTACGACATTTTTGTCTAATTTTGGACAACAAACTATACTATGACATTTTTTGGTGATTTTGCACGACATACTATACCATGAGATTTTTGTGTCATTTTGGACGACATACTGTACTTTGACATTTTTCTTTCATTTTGCACGACATACTATACCATAACATTTTTTAGTTATTTTGCACAACATACTATACTATGACATTTTTGAGTCATTTTGGATGACATACTATACTATGACATTTTTGTCTAATTTTGTACGGCATACTTTACTGTGACATTTTTGTGTCATTTGGGACGACATACTGTACTATGACATTTTTGTCTCATTTTGGACAAAATGCTATATTATGACATTTTTTGGTGATTTTGCACAACATACCATATCATGAGATTTTTGTGTCATTTTGGACGACATTCTATACTATGACATTTTTGTCTAATTTTGGATAACATTTTTGTGTCATTTTGGAAAAGATACTATACTATAACATTTTTGTATCATTTTGGACAACATACTATCATAAGACATTTTTGTCTTAATTTTGGACAACATACTATACTGTGACATTATTGTGTCATTTTGGACGACATCCTAAACTATGACATTTTTGTGTCATTTTGGATGACATACTAATATGACATTTTTTAGTTATTTTGCATGACATACTATACCATGACATTTTTGTCTCATTTTGTACGGCATACTATAACTGTGACATTTTTGTGTAATTTAGGACGACATACTATACTGTGACATTTTTGTCTCATGTTGGAGGACATACTATACGTTGACATTTTTGTGTCATTATGCATGACATAAGATACCATGACATTTTTGAGTTATTTTGCACAACATACTGTACCATGAGATTTTTGTGTCATTTTGGACGACATACTATATTATGACATTTTTGTGTCATTTTGGATGACATATTATACTATGACATTTTTGTCTTATTTGTACAGCATACTATACTGTGACATTTTTGTGTCATTTTGGACAACATACTCTAATATGACATTTTTCTCTCATTTTGGACGACATACTATACTATGACGGACACACGGTGGAGTAGTGGTTAGCACTCTCGCCTTGCAGCGAGAAGACCCGGGTTGGAACAAGGGCCTTTCTGCATGGATTTTGCATGTTCTCCCCGTGTGCGTGGGTTCTCTCCGGGTTCTCTGCCTTCCTCCCACAGTCCAAAAACATGCAATGTGGGGATTAGGTAAATTGGTCACTCGAAATTGACCATAGGAGTGAGTGTGAGAGTGAATGGTTGTTTGTCTCTATCTGTGTGTGGCCCTGCGATGGACTGGCGAACTGTCCAGGGTGTACCCCGCCTATCGCCCGATGTAGCTGAGATTGGCACAGCACCCCCCGCGACCCTCTGGTGGAGGATAAAGTGGTAGATAATGAATGACTGACTAAAGTATGACATTTTCGTTTCATTTTGCATGACATACTATACCATGAGATTTTTGTGTCATTTTGGACGACATACTATACTATGACATTTTTGTCAAATTTTGGACAACATTTTTGTCAAATTTTGCACGACATACTATACCCTGACATTTTTGTCTCATTTTGTACGGCATACTATACTATGACATTTTTGTCTCATTTTGTACGGCATACTATGCTGTGATATTTTTGTCTAATTTTGGACAACATAATATACTATGACATTTTGTGTCAATTTGGACGACATACTATACTATGACATTTTTTTCTCATTTTGGATGACATACTATACTATGTCATTTTTGTGTCATTTTGGACAAAATACTATACTTCGACATTTTTGTGTCATCTTGAACGACATACTATACCATGAGATTTATGTGTCATTTTGGACGACATACTATACTATCAATTTTTGATCTCATTATGGACGACATAGTGTCCTTTTTTGTGTCATTTTAGACGACATACGATACTATGACATTTTTGTCTAATTTTGGAAAACATACTATATTATGACATTTTTGTCTAATTGTGGACGACATGCTATACTATGACATTTTTGTCTTATTTTTGGAAAACATACTATATTATGACATTTTTATCATTTTTGGACAACATACACTATACACTGTAACATTTTAGATCTGGTACTGGATGACATACTATACTTTGACATTTTTGTATAATTTTGGAAGACATACTATATTAAAAATTTTGTCTCATTTTGGATGACATACTATACTATGACATTTTTGTCTTATTTTGGAAGACATACTATATTAAAACATTTTTGTGTCATTTTGGACGACATACTTAAGTATGACTTTTTTTGTCTCATTTTGGACAACAAACTATACTATGACATTTTTGTCTCATTTTGGATGACATACTATACTATGACATTTTTGTCTCATTTTGGACGACATACTATACTATGACATTTTTCTCTAATTTTGGAAAACATACTATATTATGACATTTTTTGTCATTTTGGACAACATAATAAACTATGACATTTTTGTGTCATTTTGGATGACATACTATACTATGACATTTTTGAATAATTTTGGACAACATACTATACTATGGCATTTTTGTGTCATTTTGGACGACATACTATACTTTGACATTTTTCTTTCATTTTGCACGACATACTATACCATAACATTTTTTAGTTATTTTGCACGACATACTATACCATGACATTTTTGAGTCATTTTGGATGACATACTATACTATGACATTTTTGTCTAATTTTGTACGGCATACTATACTGTGACATTTTTGTGTCATTTGGGACGACATACTGTACTATGACATTTTTGTCTCATTTTGGACAACATGCTATATTATGACATTTTTTGGTGATTTTGCACAACATACTATACCATGACATTTTTGTCTTATTTTGGATAACATTTTTGTGTCATTTTGGACAACATACTATACTATAACATTTTTGTGTCATTTTGGACAACATACTATAATAAGACATTTTTGTCTTAATTTTGGACAACATACTATACTGTGACATTTTTGTGTCATTTTGGATGACATACTAATATGACATTTTTTAGTTATTTGGGACGACATACTATACTGTGACATTTTTGTCTCATTATGGAGGACATACTATACTTTGACATTTTTGAGTTATTTTGCACGACATACTGTACCATGAGATTTTTGTGTCATTTTGAATTACATACTATACTATGACATTTTTGTGTTTTTTGGACAACATACGTAACTGTGACATTTTTGTGTCATTTTGGACGACATACTATACTATGACATTTTTGTCTCATTTTGTACGGCATACTTTACTTTCACATTTTTGTCTCATTTTGGTCGACAGACTATATTATGACCTTTTACTGTCATGTTGGAGGACATACTATACTGTGACAATTTTGTCTAATTTTGGACGACATACTATACTATGACAATTTTTGGTGATTTTGCACGACATACTATACCATGACATTTTTGTGTCATTTTGGACGACATACTATACTGTGACATTTTTGTCTCATTGTGGATGACATACTATACTATGACATTTTTGAGTCATTTTGGATGACATACTATACCATGATATTTTTGTCTCATTTTGTACGTCATACTATACCATGACGGGCACACGGTTGTGTAGTGGTTGAATGGTTGTTTGTCTCTAGTTGTGTGTGGCCCTGCGATGGACTGGCGAACTGTCCAGGGTGTACCCCGCCTATCGCCCGATGTAGCTGAGATTGGCACAGCTACTCCCGCGAACCTCTGGTGGAGGATAAAGTGGTAGATAATGAATGACTGACTAAAGTATGACATATTCGTTTCATTTTGGATGACATACTATACCATGAGATTTTTGTGTCATTTTGGACGACATACTATATTAAGACATTTTTGTCAAATTTTGGACAACATTTTTGTGTCATTTTGCCGACATACTATACCCTGACATTTTTGTCTCATTTTGTACGGCATACTATATTGTGACATTTTTGTGTCATTTTAGACGACATACTATACGATGACATTTTTGTCTCATTTTGGACAACATACTATACTATGACATTTTTGTCTCATTTTGTACGGCATACTATGCTGTGATATTGTTGTCTAATTTTGGACAACATAATATACTATGACATTTTTGTGTCAGTTTGGACGACATACTATACTATGACAATTTTGAGATTTTTGCAAGACATAATATACCATTACATTTTTATGTCATTTTGAACGACATACTATAGTATGAAATGTTTGTTACATTTTGGATGACATACTAAACTATGACAATTTTTCTCATTTTGGACAACATACTATACTATGACATCTTTGTGTAATTTTACCATGACAGGCCAAGTGACATTTTTGTTAATTTTTGACAACATACTATACTATATATTTTTGTGTCATTTTGTACTGCATTATAATACTGTGACATTTTTTGTCTCTCATTTTTGTATCTATCAAACTATGACATTTTTTCTCATTTTGTACGGGTATACTATACTGTGACATTTTTTTTTCTACTTTTGGACAATATACTATATGACATTTTGTGTCATTTACCATATACTATACCATGACGGCTACACGGTGGTGCGTAGGTGAAAGCAGCACTCTCAGCTTTGCAGCGCAGAATAACCGGTTCGTTCTCGTTGGAACAACAAGGGCCTTTCGCATGGAGTTTGCATGTTCTCCTGCAGGTAGCGCGGTTCTCTCCGGGTTCTCCGCCGGGTTCTCCGTTCTCCGCTTCCTCCCACAGTCCAAAAACATGCAATATGGGGATTAGGTAAATTGGACACTCTAAATTGACCGTAGGTGTGAGTGTGAGAGTGAATGGTTGTTTGTCTCTAGTTGTGTGTGGCCCTGCGATGGACTGGCGAACTGTCCAGGGTGTACCCCGCCTATCGCTCGATGTAGCTGAAATTGGCACAGCACCCCCCGCGACCCTCTGTTGGAGGATAAAGCGGTTAGATGATGACTGACTGACTGACTATACTGTGACATTTTTGAGTTATTTTGAGCGACAAACCATACTATGAAGTTTTTGTCTAATTTTGGACGACATACTATACTAAGACATTTATTAGTTATTTTGGACGACATACTATACTATGACACTTTTGTCACATTTTGGACGAAATAGTATACTTTGACATTTTTGTCTCATTTTGGACGACATACTATACTATGACAATTTTTCTCATTTTGGACAACATACTATACTATGACATTTTTGTGTCATTTTGGACGACATACTATACTATGACATTTTTGTGTCATTTTGGACGACATACTATATTATGACATTTTTGTGTCATTTTGGACGACATACTACACCATTACATTTTTGTCTTATTTTGTACGGCATACTATACTGTGACATTTTTTTGTCATTCTGCACGACATACTATACTGTGACATTTTTGTCTCATTTTGTACAGCATACTATACTGTGACATTTTTGTCTAATTTTGGAAAAGATACTATACTATGACATTTTTGTGTCATTTCGGATGACATATTATACTGTGACATTTTTGTGTCATTTTGCACGATATACTATATCATGACATTTTTGTGTCATTTTGTACGACATACTATATTATGATATTTTTGTGTCATTTTGGACAACATACTATACTATGACAATTTTAAGCTTTTTGCACGAAATACTATACTATGACATTTTTGTCTCAATTTGGACGACATACTATACTCTGACATTTTTGTCTTATTTTGTACGGCATACTATACTGTGACATTTTTGTGTCATTTTGCACGACATACTATACTATGACATTTTTGTCTAATTTTTGACAACATACTATACTATGACATTTTTGTGTCATTTTGTACGGCATTATAATACTGTGACATTTTTGTCTCATTTTGTACGACGTACTAAACTATGACATTTTTTTCTCATTTTGTACGGCATACTATACTGTGACATTTTTTTCTAATTTTGGACAACATACTATACTATGACATTTTTGTGTCATTTTGTACGCCATACTATACCATGACGGGCCACACGGTGGTGTAGTGGTTAGCACTCTCGCCTTGCAGCGAGAATACCCGGGTTCGAGCCCCGGTTGGAACAAGGGCCTTTCTGCATGGAGTTTGCATGTTCTCCCCGTGTGTGCGTGGGTTCTCTCCGGGTTCTCCGGGTTCTCCGGGTTCTCCGGCTTCCTCCCACAGTCCAAAAACATGCAATGTGGGGATTAGGTAAATTGGACACTCTAAATTGACCATAGGAGTGAGTGTGAGAGTGAATGGTTATTTGTCTCTAGTTGTGTGTGGCCCTGCGATGGACTGGCGAACTGTCCAGGGTGTACCCCGCCAATCGCCTGATGTAGCTGAGATTGGCACAGCACCCCCCGCGACCCTCTGGTGGAGTATAAAGCGGTTAGATGACGACTGACTGACTGACTTTACTATGACATTTTTGTCTAATTTTGGACGACTTACTATACTATGATAAATTTAGTTATTTTGGATGACATACTATACTGTGACATTTTTGTGTCATTTTGGACGACATAATATACTATGACTTTTTAATGTTATTTTGGATGACATACTGTACATGACATTTTTTTGTTATTTTGGACTACGTACTATACCATAACATTTTTGTCTCATTTTGGACGTCATACTATACCATGACATTTTTGTCTCATTTTGGACGACATATTATACTATGACATTTTTGTCCATTTTGGACAACAAACTATACTATGACATTTTGAAGTTATTTGGGCTGACATACTATACTTTGACATTTTTGTCTAATTTGGAACAACATACTATACTGTGTGATTTTTGAGTTATTTTGGAGGACATACTATACTATGACATTTTTGTCTAATTTTGGACAACTTACTTTACTATGACATTTTTGTCTCACTTACTAAGTCATACTATACTGTGACATTTTTGTCTCATTCTGAACGACTTACTATACTATGATATTTTTTAGTCATTTTGGATGACATACTATACCTTGACATTTTTGTCTCATTTTGGACGAAATACTACACTATATGGCTTATTTTTGAGTTATTTTGAGCATACTGTACTATGACTTTTTTGTCCCATTTTGGACAACAAACTATACTATGACTTTTTTGTCCCATTTTGGACAACAAACTATACTATGACATTTTTGTCTCATTTTGGACAACTTACTATACTATGAAATTTTTGAGTTATTTTGGACGACATACTTTACTATGACATTTTTGTCTAATTTTTAAAGACATACTATACTATGATATTTTTGAGTTATTTTGGAGGACATACTATACTATGACATTTTTGTCTAATTATGGACAACTTACTATACTATGACATTTTTGTCTCACTTTCTAAGTCATACTATACTGTGACATTTTTGTCTCATTTTGAACGACTTACTATACTATGATATTTTTTAGTCATTTTGGATGACATACTATACCTTGACATTTTTGTCTCATTTTGGACGAAATACTACACTATGACATTTTTGAGTTATTTTGGACGACATACTGTACTATGACATTTTTGTCTCATTTTGGACGACATGCTTTAATATGACATTTTTGTCTCACTTTGTAAGTCATACTATACTATGACATTTTTGTCTCATTTTGGACGACATACTTTACTATAACGGGCCACACGGTGTTGTAGTGGTTAGCACTCTCGCCTTGCAGCGAGAAGACCCGGGTTCGAGCCTTGGTTGGAAGAAGGGCCTTTCTGCATGGAGTTTGCATGTTCTCCCCGTGTGTGCGTGGGTTCTCTCCGGGTTTTCCGGCTTCCTCCCACAGTCCAAAAACATGCAATGTGTGGATTAGGTAAATTGGACACTCTAAATTGAACATAGGAGTGAGTGTGAGAGTGAATGGTTGTTTGTCTCTAGTTGTGTGTGGCCCTGCGATGGACTGGCGAACTGTCCAGGGTGTACCCCGCCTATCGCCTGATGTAGCTGAGATTGGCACAGCACCCCCCGCGACCCTCTGGTGGAGGATAAAGCGGTTAGATGATGACTGACTGACTGACTATACTATGACATTTTTGAGTTATTTTGGACGACATACTATACTATGAAGTTTTTGTCTAATTTTGGACGACATACTATACTATGACATTTTTTAGTTATTTTGGACGACATACTATACTATGACATTTTTGTCACATTTTGGACGACATACTATACTATGACATTTTTGTGTCATTTTGTACAACATACTATACTATGACATTTTCGTCAAATTTTGGACAACATACTATACTATGACATTTTTGTGTCATTTTGGACAACATACTATACTATGACATTTTTGTGTCATTTTGGACGACATACTATACTATGACATTTTTGTGTCATTTTGGACAACATACTATTCCATTACAATTTTGTCTCATTTTGTATAGCATACTATACTGTGAGATTTTCGTGTCATTTTGCCCGACATACTTTACCCTGACATTTTTGTCTCATTTTGTACGGCATACTATACTATGACATTTTTGTCTCATTTTGGACGACATACTATACTATGACATTTTTGTGTCATTTTGGACGACATATTATACTGTGACATTTTTGTGTCATTTTGGACGACATACTATATCATGACATTTTTGTGTCATTTTGTACGACATACTATATTATGATATTTTTGTGTCATTTTGGACAACATACTATACTATGACAATTTTAAGCTTTTTGCACGAAATACTATACTATGATATTTTTGTCTTACTTTGGACGACATACTATACTATGACATTTTTGTCTCATTTTGTACGGCATACTATACTGTGACATTTTTGTGTCATTTTGGACGACATACTATACTATGACATTTTTGTCTAATTTTTGACAACATACTATACTATGACATTTTTGTGTCATTTTGTACGGCATTATAATACTGTGACATTTTTGTCTCATTTTGTACGACGTACTAAACTATGACATTTTTTTCTCATTTTGTACGGCATACTATACTGTGACATTTTTTTCTAATTTTGGACAACATACTATACTATGACATTTTTGTGTCATTTTGTACGGCATACTATACTATGACGGGCCACACGGTGGTGTAGTGGTTAGCACTCTCGCCTTGCAGCGAGAAGACCCGGGTTCGAGCCCCGGTTGGAACAAGGGCCTTTCTGCATGGAGTTTGCATGTTCTCCCCGTGTGTGCGTGGGTTCTCTCCGGGTTCTCCGGGTTCTCCGGGTTCTCCGGCTTCCTCCCACAGTCCAAAAACATGCAATGTGGGGATTAGGTAAATTGGACACTCTAAATTGACCATAGGAGTGAGTGTGAGAGTGAATGGTTGTTTGTCTCTAGTTGTGTGTGGCCCTGCGATGGACTGGCGAACTGTCCAGGGTGTACCCCGCCTATCGCTCGATGTAGCTGAAATTGGCACAGCACCCCCCGCGACCCTCTGTTGGAGGATAAAGCGGTTAGATGATGACTGACTGACTGACTATACTATGACATTTTTGAGTTATTTTGAGCGACAAACCATACTATGAAGTTTTTGTCTAATTTTGGACGACATACTATACTAAGACATTTATTAGTTATTTTGGACGACATACTATACTATGACACTTTTGTCACATTTTGGACGAAATAGTATACTTTGACATTTTTGTCTCATTTTGGACGACATACTATACTATGA